>NC_069505.1:155110037-155410037 GCF_027579735.1 Bombina bombina
TAATAGAGCTTGGAGGGGAAAAGCTTGCTAAGCCAATAACAATAGATCCGTACTCATAGAAAAAATCCTGTTATAACACACACCGTAGTACTGCACTAAAGTGCCAATATGGCAGTGCACAAACTACTTAAGCAACATTTAGGATACGTATGGGAAACCCATCCAGTGCACCTTCAAAGCAGAGAGGGGGGCATAGGCCAAACATATGAGTATAGAATTCTTGCAGGAGATAGTGGGAACTATACACAGAATATGTCAAAACATGTTTATAACCAAATTAGTAAAACACAGAATAATCTAAATGCATATTAAGCCCATGAGGGCTGAGTGTATTCAGCCGATAAATCCAGCTGCTTTCACAGCATAATAGTTCATTATGCCTATTGCCCACCCCTTCTGGGGGGGATCACCATGTCAATGAGCATAGCTTTCAAAGATGACACTGAATGTTTATGCTCCAGGAAGTGGCATGCCACAGGCTGGTCTGAGCTGCCATCCTTCAGTGCAGCCCTGATGGCACTTTTGTGATTAGCTAGACCTCTCCCTGAAGGTAGTGGTAGTCTTACCAACGTAATACCTGCCACAGGGGCAAGTCAAGAAGGAGACCACAAACTGAGAAGTACAAGTTAGGCCTTATCAAGTAGTCTTATTGGGTATCGGGGATGGTGGAACTTAGAAACCAGTTAGCAACGAGTTACACGTAACAGAATTACACATTTGAAAACATCTCCGTGGCTTGCATTGGCCAACCAGGGTTTGGGGTTTCTTCATGGGTCAGTTTTCCTTCAATATTGATCTAAGGTTCTGGTTACTCACTATGCACAACTCTGGGCGGTAATGATCCAGCAAAGGGCAAAGAGTGGTCCCTTATCAAGTGCAGTTCTGACGGAAAATGCCGCCAATTTTGTTTGATACTGGGCTGTATGAGGTCACAAAATTTAGCTTGCTTATCATCTTCACCCATCTTTGGTTTCATTTCAATGAGAGATAAATGATTTAAATGGGCCACTTCCTTGTGAACCTTCTCCACTAATCCCGGACTGTACCCCTCTCTCTATGAATTTCAACTTCATATCCTGGAGCTGTGTTGCCCTGATCGTGAGGTCAGAATTATTCCGTATGACTCTCAACAGCTATGATTTGATGATGCCCGCTTTCAATTGTCTGGGGTGGAAGCTGTCACTTTGAAAGAGGTGTTCCGATCTGGTCGGTTTGGAAATACAAAGTAGTACTCAATCTACACCCACTCTCAGGTGGTTGTTTTGAAGATGCACAGATCAAGAAGTGGATTCGTTCATCGCTATGCTCACTTTTGAATGAAACTGAGGATCAGTTGCGTTGAGGTAATCAATCCATAGATCCAACTCCATTTGGGTACCACCCCCACACAAACAAACAAGTAATACAATGTAGCGTTTGTACAATAAGACATCAGGGTTGTGGTCAAGAAGATGTATTTCTCCTCACACCAAGCCATAAAGAGATTAGCGTACGATGGCGCCATGCTTGATCCCATGGCCGTCCCGACCAGTTGCAGGTAGTACATATCTTCAAATCGAAAATAGTTGTGTGTCAACACCATCAGGAGCCAATCTAGAAATACCTCAATGGGTGGACCATCATACTCAGTGCTGGATGCTAAGAAGCTTCTAACAGCCTCTATTCCTAGCTCATGCAGAATGATTGTATACAGACTGTTCACATCTAAGGTCACCAGGATACAATGAGCGGGAAATGTAACATTTTGTATCATACGTATCAATTGTATTGAATCAAGTAGAAAGGCCTCAGTGTTCCTCACTATGCCTTGAAGATGAAAATCTATGTATAGTGATACATTCTGGAACAAGGAACCCACTGCAGAGACTATTGGCCTTCCAGGGGGTTTCGCCAGGTCTTTGTGGATTTTTGGAAACGTGTATATGACCGGATACTTCGGGTAGTCTACTGTAAGAAAATCCAAAGTAGTATCATCTATATAGCTGTTATTGTAGGCCACTTGTAAACTGGTATCCAGCATCTTTTTGTATGCTTTAGTAGGATTAAATGTTAAACGTTGATATGTGCTGGTGTCATCCAACTGGGTCAACAATTCTGACCTGTAGTAGGTGTAATCCATAACGACCACCACCCCACCTTTATCAGCTGGGCGTATGATTATAGTATCTGCCTTCAGTCTCTCTAAGGCATCGAGTTCCAGTTTGTTCAAGTTTCTACGAACAGAGGTTTCACTCTTACAGGCATATTCTATGTCCCGGACACAGATATTAGTAAATGTTCAGATAGTCGGGTGGGTGGTCTTGGGTTCAAAACTTGATGGTCGTGACAGAGCGGGTTTCGGCCCTGTAGGAGGAGAATGCTTAAAGTGATCTTTTAATTTCAGAGTACGTTGAAATCTGTGGATATCCACCAGGTAGTCAAAAGTATTAGTCTTTGGAGTGGGGACAAAACTTAACCCCCTGCTGAGGATACTGGTTTCGTACTTGTCCAATGGTCTACTGCTGATATTGATCACTACACCCTCGCTTTCATTCAATTTCTTGCTGGTTTTCTTCCACTTGCCTCCTCTGCGATTTGCTGGCCTGTGTCTCTTTTCTTTGGAGCCTCCTCGTTTTTTGACGGTGCGGTAGTCCGTCTTTTGGATCTTGTAAGCACCCTGTCATTGAATTGTACACTGTGTGTGGTTCCTGTAGCACTGTCTGAACCACTGGATTCTCCTCCACTGGTGTCCACTGTATTAGCCATGGAATTTGATCTCTGTTCATATCGTCTATGCCTGTAGGAGTTTTGTTTACCTGAGAGCCATTGGTACACCCTCTTCTCCCTATAGTCCATTTCTACGGTATTTAATTTTTTATTTTTTAAGCTGATTAGTTCTTTTTTATACTTGTCCAGTTGTGTACTCAGTTTCTTAATCCAATCTTCATTGGTATCATCTCTCAGTATTCTCTCTTTGGTAAGGGTTACTGTATTCAGTTCATCTACTACTAGTTTTTTTAGGTGAGTCACCTCCTCAATGACTAAGAGGATCCAATCAAGGGAACATTTGTTCGCTATATAGCACCACTTGAGGCAGAATTCACTATTGTTTCTACCAATAGTTGGCGAGTTTCTTACCCTAAATCCTCGGGGAATTATTCTCCTCTTAAAATAGTCCGTGAGGTAGTTGGCATGTAATTTGTAATCCACCTCTTTCCTTCTCAGGTTCAATATCTTATAATAGATATTTAATGGCACCTCCTCAACCGACTCTGATTCACATAATTCCAGGATGCGTACCGCATCTTCATCTGTGAATGCAAATATGCCTTCTTCAACAGCTGCTCCTTCCTGTCCGCCATATGTTAGACCACTAGCCTGTGGTAGTTCTTCCATGATGGGGTAACCATATTCAGAAGATTACTGAGATGTTGAGATGTCCTAGCACAAGAAATTTAATACATGGGTTGCGTGGTAGCACCATAAGTGATACTTAAAAACAACTGGTGAGTTGAAGAAAAAGTTACTGGCAGGACATGTATGATATACTACGCGGGTGCGTGGAAGTATATATGATATAATCCAATTAGCACGTGTTCCAGCACTCCAGCTTCAAATAGTGATGAAGCACCTGGGTGCAATCCTCAATGGGATGTAGATAAGAGCTAGGAAAGGGAGGGCACTCTCAGGATTTATATAAATCAAAGTCAATTTGTTTTTTACAACATTAGTAAGTCATAGAAATAGGTCGACGTTTCAGCTTACGTAGAAGCCTTCAACAAGACAAGTGAACAACTGTCAAACAAAAGAGAAAGAAAAAACAACCAAAATTGAAAACACACAGCACAAAAACAATACATGATCCCACCACCAAACTGTTTGCAAACTGAAAAATAAAAATTAAAATAAATAAACCAAAATAAAAAATAAAAATGAGGCATACCCATAAACATAAAGCTTATACATTATTGTATTATTATATTGTTAATTTATCTGGGGTTCATTCTTTTTCCCATTTCATTTAAATATATATATATATATATATATATTATATATATATATATATATATATATATATATATATATATATATATATATATATGCAGCCAAAAGAAAATGCACTCTCAGGACTTTCATAAACAGGTTACTTTTATTTCTGTAACGTTTTCGGAGGTCTTGCCTCCTTCATCAGCATCAGTTATGCTGATGAAGGAGGCAAGACCTCAGAAAACGTTACAGAAATAAAAGTAACCTGTTTATGAAAGTCCTGAGAGTGCATTTTCTTTTGGCTGCATATCTTCTACAAATTTGCACCCAGGCATTTTTTCCTTTGTGGGCGAGTTTTGGTGTTTTGGATACCTATATATATATATATATATTATATATATAAAAATATATGTATATATGAATGTGCACACGTTATATATATATGTAGCATGTGTGTAGAGCATGCATGCAGTGCTTAGGTAGCATGTAGTGTGTGTGTAGTGTATGATTGTAGTATGTGTGTGGGGAGAATGTAGTGTTTATATAATTATTATTCTTTATTTATAAAGGCACCAACAGATAGAAGTACAACAGAGAAACAATACAATAAGAGACAAAATTTTACAGACAGATACAGGGGGAATTGAGGGCCCTATTCCCGTGGGAACTTACAATCTAGATGGGTAGGAGGATGGGAAAACAGGAGGTGGGGACTGCAAAGGTGGGAATGATATTAGTGGGGAGATGAGGGTAACTGTTGGGTTAGTAGAGTTCATTTGTTAATGAGTTAAGTGATAAGCTTCCCTGAACAAAAAGGTCTTTAGTGAACGTTTAAAGGAGGAGAGGTTAGGTGAGAGTCTGACGCTCAAGGAGGTGCGTTCAAGAGGGTTGGAACCGCACGAGAGAAGTCCTGTAGTCTAGCAAGAGAGGAGGTGATGGTAGAGGACACAAGGAGCAGGTCATTGTTGGATCTTAGGGGTGGGCTGGAGTATATTTGCTGATGAATTGAACAGGTAGGGTGGGGCAGCATTGGTGAGGGCTTTGTAGGTCAGGGTGAGAATTTTGAATTTAGTTCTGCTGTGAATGGGGAGCCAGTGAAGGGACTCACAGAGAGGTGCAGCAGAAACGGAGCATTGAGAGAGGTGGATTAGCCTGGCAGATGAATTTAGGATGGATTGAAGGGGAGAGAGGTGGGAGAGAGGGAGGCCATTTAGCAAGTTATTGCAGTAGTCCAGTCGGGAAATTACCAGGGAGTGGATAAGCAGTTTAGTAGTTTTGTCACTCAGAAACCGTCGAATTGTGGAGATATTGCGTAAGTGGTTGCGGCAGGATGAAGAGAGCAGTTGGATGTGGGGAATTAAGGACAGATTTGAGTCAAGTGTGACTCTGAGGCAGCTGACCTTGGGGTGATGGGGAGATAGTGGTTCCGCCAACAGTGATGGAAAAATTAGAAACTGGAGTAGAGTTAGAGAGGGGGGGGGGGTTAGAAGTAGTTCAGTATTGGCCTTCTTTATTTTTAGTTGGTGAGAGGCCATCCAGGAGGAAATGCCAGATAAGCAGTCGCTGATATGAGAATTGACAGAAGGAGAGAGTGCAGGGTGGAAAGGTAGATCTGGGTGTCATAGAGGTGGTAATTGAAGTCATAGCTGTTGATAAGTTTACCCAGTGAAGAAGTGTAACTAGAGAAGAGTAGAGGACCCAGGACAGAGCCTTGAGGTACTCCAACAGACAGAGGCAATGCAGAGGAGGAGCCACCAACAAAAGAGACGGAGAAGGATCTGTTAGAGAGATAAGAGTGAATCCAGGAGAGGGCAGTGTCACAGAGCCCAAGAGAGCTGAGAGTCCGTAGGAGAAGGGGATGGTCAACAGTATCAAAGGCATCAGAGAGGTCAAGTAAGATGAGTATAGAGTAGCAGCCTTTGTTTTTAGCAGAAAGCAGATCGTTAGTAACCTTGGTGAGGGCAAGTCTCAGTTGAGTGTTGGGGATTGAAGCCAGATTGCAAGGGGTCGAGCAGTGAGTTGGACAGAAAGTGGGTTAGGCGATATGCATTTGTGTTGAGAGCAAATGTAGTTTGTGTACTGGGCGTATGATGTATGTAGTCTGACTCTCACTTATGCTGTGTAAGCATGCTACAGATAACAGGACATTCCCGCAGTTATTCAAGGCTACCGAACTCCCACAATCTTTAGCTTTGAAATGCTACTACTGAAATATTATAACATATTTTTAAGCCTTTTATTTTTCAGTAGCCACTGATCAGTTTTGTCATTAAACAAAAAAAAGATATACTAGACAATAAATGATATCTCATCCAACTGTCTTGAATCCTATTGGATAGTCACTAGTTGTTAGGTCAATTTCCAGCATCCCAGGATACGCCAAGCCGCAAGCTCCTCCCAGGACATACCCAACCACACTGGTAACATTCCCACTAAAGCTCACCTCTGTCCCCATTACATCTTGGTTGTTGTGTAGGCCCCAAACAGAAAAGCATGTTTGACCACTGTCCACAAGTTCCAAACTTCCCCATCCTGAAAAGTCTCCAGGGAAATGTTGTGAGGTATCCTATCTTTATCCCAAAGTTCATAAAGATTGGAGCAGTGATTGTGTAAGCTTGGTTAATAATTTTCCAAGTTAAGAAACACAGCAAAGTAACTTTTTCTTAACATTCAATAGCGCCAAAGTTAATTAATTTACTTAACCTTTTCAGCAATTCAAAGGGTCACTTATGATGCCCACAAAACTGACATATATCAAAGAGATGTGTCCATGTAAGCACCTAAAATACAGGGTTTAACATTGGACATTCTGGTTAACCTTTTTATTTTATTGAGGTTCAAAATAAGGCATACATGAAACATAAAACAAAACATAATGATAATGACATACAGGTATCAAATAACAACACTTTAAGTGAAAATAGTATGTTTCTGAAGGAAACTCTAGAGACACAATATATAAATAGAATGCCTAGTAATCTAAATATCTCCAACATGACACAAGACACCACTCTTGGGGCCTCATCCATAAACATATTATAATATATAGGAGACTATTTCAAGCATAGAGACCACTCTTGCATCTCCAATAAGGAACCTCTTTTTATTTATTTGTCTTTTTATTGTTTATTTTGATATATTTATGGTACTAATGGCGGCATCTTAGTGTAAAAGAGAAAAAAAGAAACTTATGGAATATTCTGCCCCTATTAGGTATTAAAGGCATAAGATAGGGGGGAGTTGTAAGGATTGGTGTTATGGGGTTTGCAATTTATCAGCTTATCTGTCAAAGTGATTTTCTCAATCTTGGGTACAGATTAATGAGGTTTCACCCACTTTAACTATACAGGAGCAATCCTGATAGCAGCACCTATATATAAAGGGCAACTTAATGTGGCTGCATTATTGGGTTGTGTTGGAGAATAGGTGGTTCTTAGAATGCTATTTAGTGTAGGTAAGTATGTCTTATAGTACCACTTTAAAGTGTATATATATATGTAACAATAAGGTCAAGCTGGTCAAAACAACTTGAGGGTATAGGGAATCCCCAGCAATAGCTGAAAAAAATAGAGACTGTACAGCCTAGAGAGCTTATAAAGGGGCTATTGTGGTTCGTTAACCATTAGATAAATTAAGGTATAATCTTCTGTTGATAGGTCACTGCTTGTTAACTTTAAGAATGCTGTCCCTGCGTAATGTATATACATGACATATGCATGACCAGAACGGCTATGCGCAGTAGTATGGTACGCTCTACAAAGGGAAAAATATTAAAGATAAAATGTGCTCCCACCTCTATACAATGTTGAGATGAACAGAGTGTCTTGCCCTGTCTCGTCCGCCTAAAGACAACACACCATACAGTATCCCAGAAGAGACAGCTAGGGTGACCATCATATACTGGAGGAGCCTCTGATAGCGTTAATGGCTATAGATTGTTGAGTCACTAAAAGCATCAAAGGGGAAGAATAACACTTGAAGCTCTGTAATAGCGGCGCGTAACTTGACTTATATCTACTCTATACTGGTATGGAATATAAGCATAATAACCTAATCACTAGCCAATTTTCATCAGCAAGAAAATTTAGATTTAGACATATTGAGGTCAAACCTAAATCAAGATTCTACCACACAACTTTAAAATCAGTTACTATGGAAATATTCCTTGAGTTAATCAATAGGGAAAATAAAGATATTAAAGAGCACCATCATTTTGATCTAAGTAAGAAATAAACTAAGGCCTTAGAGTCACTAAGAACACATATATAGTGATTAAACCCAGCTGACAAAAGGGTCAGAGCTGTAATTTTAGGCAAAGAAATGTATAATAGAGAATGTTTGAAACAATTAAATGATATATCTGTATATATGAAACTGAAGGAAAAACCCTATGTCCTCTGTCCTCTCCGTATTCAGCATTGCACCAGCAGCTCACAAGAGTGTATAAACGCCGCCCCCTGCAGACTCGCGGCCAATGGGCCGCCAGCAGGGGGGGTGTCAATCAACCCGATCATACTTGATCGGGTTGATTTCCGGCGATGTCCTGTCCGCCTGCTCAGAGCAGGCGGACAGGTTATGGAGCAGCAGTCTTTTTGACCGCTGCTTCATAGCGGCTGTTTTCTGGCGAGTCTGAAGACTCGCCAGAAACAATGGGTCGTCAAGCTGCTTTCAGAGCTTGATAGATAGGCCCCTATGGTCTCACTATAAAGATAGACGTGTGACATTTCTTAAAAAAGTAATACAAGAAGGGGGTTATTAATAAAAAGAGTTAGAATCTCTGGATATCAAAATACCAATTGGGATAACAGCAGAAGGAATAATATCATATGGTCCTTGTGCCATCTGCAATTTTACAGAATATAAAGCTTTTAATTTTGTGATAGTGGTGGTTTTCTGGTAGTTCACAATTTTGTTTTATAAGTGCATTCACTGATTTTGGATAACAGTAGAACTTTATTATTGTGTTATAACATTGTTTTATATTATAGTTTTGCAAGAATGTTATCCATTTGCAAGAGCATTATATGGCACCATGTAGCGCTCCAGACACCTACCTAGGTTTCTCTTCAACAAAGAATACCATGGTAACAAAGCAAATTTTCATAATAGTGAAACAATAGTGAAACAATGGAAGTATTTTTTTAAATTGTCTGAATCACCAAAGAAAATTTTTAGGTTTTATATCCCTTTAAATAGAGAGAGCTTTAATAATATTTCCCATATACTCACTTTGATTTGTCTATAAATTATTACCAAGAATGTTCTTCTGTGTCTAAAGAGATTATGCTTTTATATAAAAAAAACTATTCAACAACATAGATCAATTTGCTGTCCTTGTTTTTCACACAAATCACAAGGAAGCAACAAGACAGTTTGTTTTTTACATTGTCTTTTCCTGGCAAGGTTGTCTCTCAGGGGAGAGAATGCTGCAGCTTTTTAAGTCTTTGAAATAAACAGTAGGTTTTTGTGTATATTTCATGTAGACAAGAACTAGATAAAAGTAACAGTTTATACCTAATTTTAACTGCACGGTAACCTTAAATGAAAGGTCTTCAGTCTTTACACATTTTAGAAGATGTTTCTATAAAAGTACTTGATCTTAATTGTGTGGTTTTGCACATAAGGTAAACAGTTAAAAGGACATAAAACCCACAAAAATTATTGCGTGATTCAGATAGAGCATGCAATTTTAAATAACTTTCCAATTTTCTTATATTATCAAATTTGCTTCATTCTCTTGGTATCTTTTGTTGAAGGAACAGAAATGCACTATGGGAGCTAGCTGAAAACCTTGCATGAGCCAATAATAAGAGACATACATTGCAGCCAATAATCAGCAGCAGGTTTCTAGTAGTGGATTGCTGCTTCTGAGGCCTACCTCTGTCAACAAAGGATACCAAGTGAACAAAGCAAATTAGATAATAGAAGTAAATTGGGAAGCTGTTTAAAATTGCATGCTCTATCTAAATCAAGAATGAAAAAATTTGGGTTTCATGTCCCTTTAAGATAATTTAAAGACATAATAAAAATATAATGTAAGATCAGAAACAGATACGTTTGCTTTAAAAATTACCTCAATTCTTATGCTGCTTGTTGGAATTCCCCTAATCTCATTTAAATGTACAAAAACCACGGTTAATTTAAAGAGCATGAAACTAAAATAACCTTTGTTCATATGAAAAAGGACAAAAACAATCAATCTTGTAATTGTTTAAATTGATTAAAACTGACAAGAAAAGTTTGTTCACAACTGATACCTATGAGTATATAGATTACTGGATGCTTACAACGTATTGGTGGTCAAGAACACACCTTCACAAGAATAAAATCAGAAAAATATTGTCTTTTAGATACATCAAAATAAAAAATTAGTTTAATGTCACTTTATGCACATTTTAGTTGGATCATAAGAACCAAAAAAGCTATAAACTTTTTTTTCTTGTAGTATAAAATATTTAATTATGTGAGGTACAAAAAACTTTGCAATACATTTTTATTATTTATTTTTCCCCCCTTTCCTTGTAGTTTTTTTGTAAGTGCACTGGAATGCACCTTTGTGCTTGCAAGTTCAATAATGTAGGCACAATTTAGGCGTGCAAACTTCTTTCAAGGTCTCCTAGTGCAATGCTGCATTGGTTCGGGTTCACGCTCTACAGTTTCAGTTATGTGTAAATCCAGTATAAGATATTAAAATTCCTATTCATAGAATCGCGTACTCATCATCTTTTTTTTTCAGATCAAGCCAAAATGGAAATGGTGCTTAAAAAAACAATAGAAATAAATATTGTAAAAAATAATACTTTTCTTTGTTTAAAAGTGACCATATATAGCGATAAAAAAATGGTGCATAGTCTGCCCATCATGCCAACATACAACATGCGTTCACATGGTTTCATAGTGGTGTGGCTGGAAACAGATTATAATTAGACATGTGCGATTCGGTTCGGTTCGATTCGGAAATTCTGAAAATTTGGCAAATTCGGCGATTCGGATCGAATCGAATTTTTGAATTAAAATGTTGCTGAATTTTCTGAATCGAATCGATTCGTAAATTTGGATGGCCATTGGGATTACACTAGTATTATACAGTATGTTAGGTTAACACCTAATATACAGTATAATACTAGTCTAATACCACCTAACACTTACCGAATTCCCGAATTTCCAAACCGAATCGAACCGAATCCAGGCGAATTTCTTCGAATCCGAATGAATCCGAAATGAATCCGAAATGAATCGATTCGAAATTTTCCGAATTCGAATCGATCCGAACCGAACTTCGAAAAATTCTGAATAGATCCGAACCGAACCGAATTTTTTCGCCATGCACATGTCTAATTATAATAGGTTCCAATGAAAGTCACAATTGTGCAATCCAATTTTGAAACCAAGTATTGCAGACGCCAATACTGATAGGGACAAACAAGGATCCAAAAACACATTTTTGAGACCCCATAGGGTCCTTTGAACTTCAATGACAATAAGGACCACCTATGGATTCCCCACACACTGGATGATAGATAACCAAAGCAATATAGTACATTTATTATATTTGAACAACATTACTTTCCTTACAGGGAAGACTGGATTGATTGTAGTTTGCATTTTGTAACTGGTTATGATCCATAGGTATACTTGAGACTCAACTATAGTCACACTCTATTTATGTATTCTAATTATATGTTCTTTTACATAGTTATATGAGGCAGATTTAACTTTTCACTATTTTTGTATCTCAAAGCTGGATTTACTGTGATGTTGTCTGCTTCTGGTTTATCTCTGTACATGATTTGCTGCTTCTTAAGCCCATTGCTTGATGGGGTCTAAGCAGGGGGATTGTTTGCGGAGAATAGCTGCCATTACTGCCTGACCAGGAGAAATATGAGAGATCATGACCAAAAGATGTGTAAGCAAGTGTAGCATTGAGTGCCAATGAACTATTGCTGTATGTTGTTTACCCTGCTCTAGGACAGTAAAGATAAAAATTACCATCATAGTTGCATTTTGTGGATCCATTGATTTTTACGCATAAAAAATCTTTTGTAAAAAAAAAAAAAATAATATTCGATTATAGAAATAAATTTTAAACACATTATTTGCTGTATACTTTTTGTATCTATATTATTTACAACAAATTATTTATATTCAAAAGACTTTTGCTGATTCTGAAAAACAACGTTTCTGAATATAAAAAAATCTAATTTTATAAACTTCAAACGTGCTAGGCAACGGCCAACGACGGCCCATAAAACGTAGGCTGAAATGCTACCAAGCTTCTTAATGGGCCTGCATCCAATAGCGAGGTAGTAAGCATTACTTAATTTTAATATTCATTATTTCATTTTACTGTGAAAATCGCATGCACAATTCTGTATAACACGTATAGCATGTGCACCAGCATCCTATATTCCTTGTCAACATATTTTTTAAGGCTGGGTTAGTTTTCAGGAGACAGGAAAAATGCATATGTGCAACACCATGATGGACCTGTATATTATGTAGAAAGGTAGGTTTTGCAGCAATATTAGTTTTAATTTAAAGATACACGTAAATGCCTTTAAAATATTTAATAGGTGCATATTAAAAAGTCTGATGTTATATTATGATGATTTTAAGTAATAAAAAAATGAGTTTCCTATCTCTTTACACACAAACTTTTTCTACAATACAAATAAAAGATGAAAAATGTAATTTTTTTTTCATTGATAACATTAAATTAAAGCTGTATGATTGATAGTGAAGCATTAAAAATACATGTTTCTACATAATTTTATTCCCAAGAGTCAGATGTTTTCTGGCTAATAAGATAAACTCCCACAGCTCTGTTAGAGAATGACAAACCCCCACAACACAAGAAAAGGTTTAGTAAGCATAGGAACATCCATTAAAAATAATTATAAAATACTTTCAAATATTTCCTTTTAGATGAAACCAGGAGGAAAACAATTAACTTTAATATGCCAACTACAAAATCATTATAAATAATGTGTTCTGTAAAAGTTTAGTTTTTTCATCAAGATATTTGAAGGGGGGATTTTTCATAACTTTGTATCCAATCGATAAAGGATTTTCTAGTCGGTTCACTAAAAGAAGCCACTTTTACAGTTATGTTATTTATTTTCAAGCATAAATACAATCTGTTCTTTTATGTTTTTTTGGCATAGTACAAAAGGCTAACATTTTTACAGAGCAATAATAATAGTTACTTTTTTTCTCTCTCTCTAATGATTAAGTGGAAATGTCAGGTTACATTGCAAAAACATTGACCTAGATGGAAATGTCTTTACCGATCATTAAAGGGCCAAAGCAGTCAGCTCTTATTAACAAGGGATTGGGTAATTTTGTCACTGATTTAAAAAAAGAAAATAAAATAATTTATGTTGCTGCATTGATCGCAGGAATTAATGTATGTTTTCTAAGTTCTTTTATTATATTTTACACCTTGGCTTATCCGGAGATAGTTAATCACTTTCAGTATTTGTGGTGAGAGTCAATTAAAAAAAGAGGTTGTGGAGAAGAAAACAAAAGACCATGAAATTTAAATGTTTAGAGACATTGAAATGAGGAATGCACTGCGGTTGTATTAGACTCGGAATATTGTGTAAGATAGCCCTGCAATGCACATCATGATAAAAAGTTACTTTTTACTCTTTTGACAGTCTGCCTATGCTTCAAGATCAAAACCAGGTGTATTGCAGGGGCAGAGTTAAAGGGTTAAAGTTTAATATTATAGTCAAAAAAAAAAAAAAAAAATTATAAGGGCTCAATGATAGGAGGTCTCAGGTGTTAGAAAAAAAAGGCTGCAAAGGGCTTTAACATAGACATAACATATATATACATCTCTAAATATGTATATGAGTGTGTGTGTGTGTGTGTGTGTGTATGTATATATATATATATATATATATATATATATATATATACACAGTGGGGCAAAAAAGTATTTAGTCAGCAACCAATTGGGCAAGTTCTCCCACTTAAGAAGATGAGAGAGGCCTGTAATTTTCATCATAGGTTTACCTCAACTATGAGAGACAAAATGTGGAAACAAATCCAGACAATCACATTGTCTGATTTGGAAAGAATTTATTTGCAAATTATGGTGGAAAATAAGTATTTGGTCAATATCAAAAGTTCATCTCAATACTTTGTTTTATATCCTTTGTTGGCAATAACAGAGGTCAAACGTTTTCTGTAAGTCTTCACAAGGTTGTCACACACTGTTGCTGGTATGTTGGCCCATTCCTGCATGCAGATCTCCTCTAGAGCAATGATGTTTTGGGGCTGTCGCTGGGCAACATGGACTTCAACTCCCTCCAAAGGTTTTCTATGCGGTTGAGATCTGGAGACTGGCTAGGCCACTCCAGGACCTTGAAATGCTTCTTACGAAGCCACTTCTTCGTTGCCCGGGCGGTGTGTTTGGGATCATTGTCATGCTGAAAGAGCCAGCCACGTTTCATCTTCAATGCCCTTGCTGATGGAAGGAGGTTTGCACTTAAAATCTCATGATACATGGCCCCCATTCATTCTTTTATGTACACGGATCAGTCGTCCTGTTCCCTTTGCAGGAGAAACATCCCCAAAGCATGATGTTGCCACCCCCATGCTTCACAGTAGGTATGGTGTTCTTTGGTTGTAACTCAGCATTCTCTCTCCTCCAAACACGATGAGTTGTGCTTCTACCAAACAGTTCTAATTTGGTTTCATCTGACCATATGACATTCTCCCAATCCACTTCTGGATCATCCAAATGCTCTCTAGCATACTTCAGACTGGGCCCGGACATGTACTGACTTAAGCAGGGGGACACGTCTGGCACTGCAGGATCTGAGTCCCTGGCAGGCGTAGTGTGTTACTGATGGTAGCCTTTGTTATGTTTGATCCCAGCTCTCTAGCAGGTCATTCACTAGGTCCCCCCGTGTGGTTCTGGGATGTTTGCTCACCGTTCTTGTGATCATTTTGACCCCACGGAGTGAGATCTTGCGTGGAGCCCCAGATCGAGGGGAGATTATCAGTGTTCTTGTATGTCTTCCATTTTCTAATTATTGCTCCCACAGTTGATTTCTTCACACCAAGCTGCTTGCCTATTGCAGATTCAGTCTTCCCAGCCTGGTGCAGGTCTACAATTTTGTTTCTGGTGTCCTTCGACAGCTCTTTGGTCTTCACCATAGTGGAGTTTGGAGTTTGACTGTTTAAGGTTGTGGACAGGTGTCTTTTATACTGATAACAAGTTCAAACATGTGCCATGAATACAGGTAATAAGTGGAGGACAGAGGAGCCTCTGTGAGAGACAGAAATCTTGCTTGTTTGTAGGTGACCAAATACCTATTTTCCACCATAATATGCAAATAAATTCTTTTCCAAATCAGACAATGTGATTGTCTGGATTTGTTTCCACATTTTTGTCTCTCATTGTTGAGGTATACCTATGATGAAAATGACAGGCCTCTCTCATCTTCTTAAGTGGGAGAACTACACAATTGGTGGCTGACTAAATACTTTTTTGCCCCACTGTATATATATATATATATATATTTATATATATACTGTGTATTTGATGTAAATATTTCACCTTCCAATGTTCTTCACATAGGGGAATATGTTCTATTTATTTTTTAAATAGATATTCCTACCTGACGCATGCAAAAAGCCGAAGTCTAGAGGGGTTAACACTTGAGAGGGAGCACAAACTACCGTTCCACTTATAGAGGCCAATTTAACAAAGGTCTTGCGGACCTGATCCAACAGTGCGGATCAGGTCCGCAAGACCTCGCTGAATGAGGAGAGCAATACGCTCTCCGTATTCAGCATTGCACCAGCAGCTCACAAGAGATGCTGGTGCAATGCCCCCCCCCGGCAGACTCGCGGCCAATCGGCCACCAGCAGGGAGGTGTCAATCAACCCGATCATACTTGATCGGGTTGAATTGTGGCGATTCCCTGTCCGCCTCATCAGAGCAGGCGGACAGGGTTATGGAGCAGAGGTCTTTAGACCGCTGCTCCATAATTTGTGTTTCTGGCGAGTCTGAAGACTCGCCAGAAACACGGCCCTTCAAGCTCCATTCAGAGCTTTATAGATAGGCCTCATTATCTAGATCTTAGAGTTTACATTGTGGTTTTATATGGGTTATGAATGGCTATGGTTCACTTTATTATTTGTGGCTTTTGTACTTGCATATTATTTGTGGATTTTGTACTTGCATATTATTTGTGGCTTTTGTACTTGCATATTATTTGTGGCTTTTGGTACTTGCATATTATTTGACCCTCTGGCTGCTTTTAAGCAGCTTTTTATTTTGTCCCCTTTCTTAGTTGCCTTTTTCAGTATATTAAAGTTGTTATTTCTTTATTTCTTGTTTTTAACACTGAGCAAAACAACTGTTTTTTTTCCATCTGACTGGTATAGTGAAATCAATCTATCTATCTTTCTATCTATCTATCTATCTATCTATCAATCTATCATCTATCCATCTATCAATCTATCATCTATCCATCTATCTATCTATCTGACTGGTATAGTGAAATCAATCTGTCTATCTATCTATCTATCTATCTATCTATTTATCTATCATCTATCTATCCATCTATCTATTATCTATCATCTATCTCTATCTATCTATCTAGATATCTATCAATCTATCTGACTGGTATAGTGAAATCAATCTATCTATCTTTCTATCTATCTATCTATCTATCTATCAATCTATCATCTATCCATCTATCAATCTATCATCTATCCATCTATCTATCTATCTGACTGGTATAGTGAAATCAATCTGTCTATCTATCTATCTATTTATCTATCATCTATCTATCCATCTATCTATTATCTATCATCTATCTATCTCTATCTATCTATCTAGATATCTATCAATCTATCTGACTGGTATAGTGAAATCAATCTGTCCTATCTATCTATCTATCTATCTATCTATTTATCTATCATCTATCTATCCATCTATCTATTATCTATCATCTATCTATCTATCTATCTATCTCTATCTATCTATCTATCTATCTCATCTATCTATCTAGATATCTATCAATCTATATGACTGGTATAGTGAAATCTATCTATCTATCTATCTATCTATCTATCTATCATATCTATCATCTATCTATAATTTATTCTTTTATATATCATCTTTCTATCTATCTAATATCTATTTCTCTATTTAGCATTTACTATTATGTACAAAATATACCATTATGTTAAACATTTCAGTGTGTAAATCAATGCATATCAGTTCAGTTTAGCAGTAAAAGGTTAAGCTCCTCTGTTTCATCAGGTAATTATTATTATGCTAAGTGTGCTGTTCTGTCATTTCCCATTTATATACTTCGTGTATTGATACTCAGCTTTGCTATAACATTACAGGATCAAGGTGTCAATCTTTAAACACGCTATGAACACCATTGTAATTCTCTCTTTTCTCAGACATGTAATGCTATGAACTTCTTTTACTAAGCAGGTGTTCATAATGACGTGAGAACTATGACTAAAGCCAAACATATGGTTATTGGCAAGCTAGGCCGTGTGTGTAACTCGCTGACGGTATTTTGCAACTTCTTGAGATTTGAACAAATTTTTTATCCTGTATTTGAGTTGCAATCCCATTTGTGGACTGTGAATAGCTGCTTTAAACGATAGATAGATAGATAGTAGATAGATATATAGATAGATAGACAGACAGACAGGACAGACAGACAGACAGACAGACAGACAGACAGACAGACAGACAGACAGACAGATAGATAGATTATAGATAGACATTTAGAGATAAAGATATGTGTGTATTGTGTACATAGTGTATATATGTGTATTGTGTATGTTTAGTTTGTATGTGTGAAGTTTGTGTATTGTTGAGTATTATATGTGTAGTATGAGGATATTGTGAGTGTGTAACTGAATATGGATTACATGTGTAGTATGTATGTATAGTGTATTTGTAGTTTATATATAGTCTAAGTGTGTAACATGTGTTATGTGTATATGTGTAGTATTTGAAGATATTGTGAGTGTGTAGTGAGTGTGAATGTATGTGTAGTTTGTAGTATGTTTGTATAGTGAGTTTGTGTACTGTTGCATTGTGTACTGTTGCATATTGTATGTGTATTGTGTGAGGGTATTGTAAATGTGTAGTGTGTGAAGTGTAGTTTGTTGTATGTATGTGTAGTGTGTTTGAAGTGTATAGTATGAGTGTGTTACAGGGGTATGTGTTTCCTAACTCACAACTCTCAAACTCCTCAAATTATGAGTATAATTAAAAAGCATTGGAATGTTCTTCTAACAGACCCTTTACTCAAAACAACATTGGGAACAACTCCGTCATTTTGATTTAGGAGAACTAAGAACATCAAAGATATTGTGACAAGTAGTCACTTTCAAAGGAAAAAAACTATTTCCTCCTTCAATCCAGGAGCCCACAAATGTGGGAACTGTAGCACCTGCAGCTTTATTAAAAATACTAAAATTGAGGAGATAGATTGGAAAGAAACACAAAATTAAGAGATATATTAGTTGTAACACTGAGAGCGTTATATACGTGCTTCAATGCACGTGCAATTTGTATTATGTGGTATGACTACCAGAAAATTGAGAATTAGACTTCTTGAACATCTTAGAAACATTAAAAATGCTGCTAAAGACAAAGAAGATCTAAAAACCTTAACTAGTGTAGCTGCACACTTCCTAAAACACCACAATTCTAACCAAAAAGACCTACTCTTGGGCATTGAGAAAGTGAGCTTGGGATTTCGAGAGGAGATCTGGAAACGGCACTATTAAAGTCAGAAAGCCGTTGGATTTACCTATTAAACTCAGTCCAACCCTGGGGTCTTAATGAACAAAATAACCTCTATGTCTATTTATGAAAATAAATGAACAAGACTTCACCTAAGTAGTGATTTATAATTAAAAGTATGTTTTAATATTATTTTAAGATAGCAAAATGAAGAGTCACTATCTAATACTTGACTAAAACCATCAATAATAGATAAAGGTGAAGAACCATCTAGGAATATGACAAAGAGCGATCCATCTCAATTCCAGATCTTAGAGTAGGAACTCTAAGATATGAGCAAAAGGTTAAATCAATAGAACACACATTGAAAAATACATACATTGAATTCTTTTACACTGGACCTAAAAATAAGGAAGGTATCTAGCTAATAAGCTAAACAGCAATAATAGATATTTATTACTGTATGTAAGAGAGAGTACTGAATATGAACTTACAATACCATAATAATGGTTATTAACAAACTCTAGAAATGGATATATTGTTAATAATGACTGCACCATAAAAGTGGTGAACTAGACAATGAGGTAGAACAATATAGATTTGAATCCCCCTTCACTGGAGTGGCATAGAAATGATTGTGAACGTTGCCACCTCTTGAATACTCACCTTGTCACTACACCATCACGATTAGTTTGGGGTTTCCTTCACAATTTAATTTAAACACATTTTTTCTTCATTTTTCACTACACTATGATTAGCACTTATTAAATTAATTCACAAAACTGTCAAGTATATGATGCATATGACTGCACTTACAAATAATTTTTTTTTTTTAATGAGACATGAGTATCATTATTCGGGAGACAATATATCTTGACTTTCCTTCTCCCTCCTCACCCTTCTTTTCTTTTACTCTTTAAATACTGTTTAAGATTTTTCACATACAACCAGGTGAACCTGCACAGACACTACAGTAAGTTACCTGAAAAATTCACAGATACTAGGGGCACTAATACCCCCCCCCCTTTTTCCTTTTCTTAGCACTTAGATCTACAGTCACTACAGTATATAAATAAATAAATATATTCTTCAGAGAGGATCCAACCATACAGAATATTATAATAACTATTTAAACCCGAAGACTGACAGAGTGGTTATACCTATATTATATTAGACTTTATGAGTGGTGTATAGAATTATCATGAATAAGATGAATACGATATTTATCAGGAATTATTGGCAATATATAATAATTTGGTTGATAACGACAGACTCTAAAGACTGATAAAGAATACAAAGGTATAATATACAGTATAAGAAAGAAAACCGAGGAAACCTGACTCGTAGTGTTGAACATTAATACATACAAAGAATTTCATAGACAGAATTTCATGTAACCATTATTCTAAGACCATTATTAGGTCTTAATAAGATGTGTAACCTACAATATAAACTTCAAGTACGCAATCTGGAATTGATGATTGGTCTACAGCAATGTCAATCATATAGGTAACATAAACTCAATAGAAACTTCAAGTACGTAATTTGGAATAGATGATTGGTCTACAGCAATGTCGATCAACAAACTATAGACGATTTTCATCCAATTAGAGTGGAGCGAGGGCGGGACTTCCGGTTTTGCAGGGTTTAAATCCCCAAAAACTCGGCGGCTCGCTGCCTTTGATAAAGCCCTATCGGGCGAAACGCGCAGGGGAGAGTGTTGATTCCTTCACACTCGATTTTTTGTGTCTTTTTAACTGCCCAGTACCATTTATCTATGTACCGCTAAAATTGTACTTTTACAATATATTTCTTAGTGAGTGACTTGGGTTCATTTGGGGATATGGTACGGACTAGTACCCCAGCATTACAATAATACTATTTGCCCTCGATAATTAATCAAGGGACATGAACTGAATGAATGTCCGAATGATCAGTTAAGTTTACAAGTTTGTATTAGTGCACCGGGCAGCAAGCACCGGGCTTATCCACTACAAGGCTCTGTAATATAAACATTCAATATAGAAACTGGGTTGTGCCAGATAAAAAATTTAACTTTATATATAGCCTATCAATAGAGTGGACAGTAGATAATACAAACTCACAGATGATATCCTGCTCAGACTGTGATTAATTTAATCTTAGCTGTATGAGTGTTGCACAGCTGATTGGAATGAACAGTAACCGTGGGGAGCAACTGCAGCTCCAATAATTATAACAGTAAAAACTCTCAGCCTGGGTTGTGCCAGACTTAGCCATATTATATACTGAACTGTGTGAGATGATGTGCAGTGGTTGTGCCTGAAGAAATACTATGATTAATGAATGGTAAACTTATATTGCCAACTGGGTTATTATTATCCAGATCGATCCACTAAAAAGGCTCTTTAATTTACAAATACTTAACTTACCCAGTCTGGGTTGTGCCAGACTTAGTTATATCAGATATATATAGCCTTTTACACATAGTGGATGCCGGAATAATAGCACTTAAACTCATTGTGATTATCCTGACAGGATTACCAACTCTGACACCTTACAGACATAGCTAGGCTGAATAATTATTCATATGACCTGGTAGTAGCTGCAGGCTATTACCGCAGTGTACTGAAGTTATAATATGGACTGAATAGCAGCATGGTGTGTCTGATCCAGTGATACCGTGATTAAATACTGAGAGAGGGAGTAGCAGACGATTACTCGATATAATGATAATCACTCTGACACTGAGGACCATTTTCCTTGTCTCTATATTTGACATGGAAAAACCATAATTCATATATAATTCAGTAATCCAGCGATAAAAATATCAAATAGAGGGGGCACGCTTCACCCAATCTCTGATTATATGTACCCAACTCACACTTGTAATCACTATTTATTTAGTCATATTGCAACAGTGTTTAGCGGACGTTACTTTGTTACTTTTGGATCATTCATGACTGTGAATACATACAGGCCTAATCCCAATAATTGGTGATCCAATAAATGTTGATACTACTAGTATCTGTACTGGAGTGTATTTTAATTGTTTTGTACTTTAACCAATAATTTGGTTTTTTAATGGTTATAATAAGTTATTTTTTATAAAATCCTGGTGGGACCACCCGCCCTTTAGTTTAGGGCCCAGAGTGCTATAAGTGCATACTTTTGGGAATCTTGTATCCTATATATCATTTTTTCCATTCGTTGTATGTGTATATGTGTATGAGGGTATTCTGATGTTTAGTGAGTGTGAATGTTTATATATAGTAGTATTTGTGTAAAGTGAGCGTGTATTGTGTGGGTATTGCAAGTGTGCAGTGGTGTGAATGTGTATTGTGTATGTGTAGAGTGTTTGTGTGTAGTGTGTTTGTAGTTTATAGTTTGTGTGTAAAATTGGGTATGTTGTCTAGAGTGTTTGTAGTTTATAGTCTGTATGTAACATGGGGTTTGTGTATGTGTGTTTTGTAGTGTATATGTGTGTATTAACATGGGTATGTGTATGTGTGTTTTAGTGTATAGTATGATTTTTAACATGGGGTATGTTTATGTTGTGTAGTGTGTTTGTAGTGCATAGTCTGAGCAGTGGGTTGGTGTCACCCGGTGCGGTAAGTTATGGTGTCACCCCCCACCCCCCAGAAAGCAGACACACACAAAAACACAGGCAAACACACATACAAACACTCAGACACACTTAAAACATACTCAGAGCACACACAAACTCTCTGAAACACTCAGACACACACACACACACACACAAAAAAAACTCAGACACACACATACAAAATATGTAAACTGCACTGCATTAATTATAAAGCTCATGCCGAGCTGCTCCCTGGCTCAGCAGAGCATCAAATGAAAGATAAACAGAGCACTCTAAAAATAAATCACTAAAGAAAAGTTTTAGGTGCAAACTATGAAAATTCTGCTCTCTGACTCTGTTCCAAGTCTGTCAGTGCACAGCCCCGGGCCGCGTGCCTACCGCTTCTTATGGCCAATCACCTCTGCACTCTGCCCACACCCCAGACCCCCGCCCGCCCTCCTACATGTTCATGTGCACTTATGTACCGTAACCGTATGGTCTGGTGGGCATCATACGTGGCTCCTTTACTTTAAAGACAGTGTCAAACAGTTATGCGGTCAGGTGCCAGGCATCCCCTCATGATTTGCCAGTCCCGTTTAAGAGAGACAGCACAGCAGTGATTGACTCCACTGCTCCACATGTCACTGAGCAGTGAGCACAGATAGCAAGCAGGTTTAGGCTAGCAGCGCAACTTTGCAAGCCCCACGGCATCCCACAACATTCATAGCGAAATTGGGCAGGAGAAGCAAAGTACAAACAAGCAAAAGCACTGGGAAAACTATTTGTTGAAATTGCAGCACTGGCTCAAGGGCAAAAAAATTGTGTGTCTACATCTTCCCCAGTCCCACCGAATGTCACAAATGCCAGCCCCTCTAATAAAAAAAAATATCTATGCATCTCAACATTGTATTTCTTTGAATTTCAATAAAATAAAAAAAAATTAAAAAAATTTTTTGGTGTCACCCCTGGTGGTGGTCACCCGGGTGCGGTCCCCCCCCCCCCGCCCCCCCCTAGTGACGCCACTGAGTCTGAGTGTGTATGTGTGTGCATGTAGTGTATAGTCTGTGTACAACAAGGAGTAGTGTGTATGTGTGTTTGTAGTGTATAGTCTGTGTAACAAGTAATGTTGTGTGTGATTATTATGTGCTGTGGTTTGTAGTGCATAGTCTGAGTGTGTATGTGTGTGCAGTTGAATCTGTGTGTAACGAGTATTTTATATGTTGCTGTGTGTTTTGTAGTGTATAGTTTATTGTAACATGGGGTATGTATATTATGTGGTGTGTGTTTTTGTATAATGTATAGTCTGTGGTTAACATGGGGTATTTATATGTGTGTGGTGTGTGTTTTGTAGTAGTGTATATCTGGGTGTGACATGGGGTATTTATATGTGTGTGTGTGTGTTTTGTAGTAGTGTATAGTCTGTGTGTAACATGGGTTATATATATGTGTGTGGTGTGTTTTGTAGTGTATAGTCTGTGTGTAACATGGGTATTTATATTGTATGGTGTGTGTTTTGTAGTAGTGCATAGTCTGTGTGTAACATTGGGGTATTTATACGTGTATGGTGTGTGTTTTGTAGTATGCATAGTCTGTGTGTAACATTGGAGTATTTATACGTGTATGGTGTGTGTTTTGTAGTATGTATGGTCTGTGTGCCACATGGGTATTTTATGTGTGGTGTGTGTTTTAGAGTGCATAGTCTGTGTGTAACATTGGGGTATTTATACGTGTATGGTGTGTGTTTTGTAGTAGTGCATAGTCTGTGTGTAACATTGGGGTATTTATACGTGTATGGTGTGTGTTTTGTAGTAGTGTATGGTCTGTGTGCCACATGGGGTATTTATAGTGTGTGGTGTGTGTTGTTAGAGTGTATAGTCTGTGTGTAACATGGGGTATTTATATGTGTGTGGTATGTGTTTTGTAGTGTATAATCTGTGTGTAACATGGGGTATATATGTGTGTGGTGTGTTTTGTAGTGTATAGTCTGTGTGTAACATGGAGTATTTATATGTGCGTGATGTGTGTTTTGTAGTGTATACTCTGTGTGTAACATGGAGTATTTATATGTGTGATGTGTTTTGTAGTGTATAGTCTGTGTGTAACATGGAGTATTTATATGTGTGTGATGTGTGTTTTGTAGTGTATAGTCTGTGTACATGGAGTATTTGTATGTGTGTGATGTGTGTTTTGTAGGGTATAGTCTGTGTATAACATGGAGTATTTGTATGTGTGTGATGTGTGTTTGTAGTGTATAGTCTGTGTGTAACATGGGGTATTTTATGTGTGTGGTATGTGTTTTGTAGTGTATAATCTGTGTGTAACATGGGGTATTTATATGTGTGTGGTGTGTGTTTTGTAGTGTATAGTCTGTGTGTAACATGTAGTATTTATATGTGCGTGATGTGTGTTTTGTAGTGTATACTCTATGTGTAACATGGAGTATTTATATGTGTGTGATGTGTGTTTTGTAGTGTATAGTCTGTGTGTAACATGGAGTATTTATATGTGTGTGATGTGTGTTTTAGTTAGTATCGTGTGAGTAACATGGAGTATTTGTATGTGTGTGATGTGTGTTTTGTAGGGTATAGTCTGTGTGTAACATGGAGTATTTATATGTGTGTGATGTGTGTTTTGTAGTGTATAGTCTGTGTGTAACATGGAGTATTTGTATGTGGTGATGTGTGTTTTGTAGGGTATAGTCTGTGTGTAACATGGAGTATTTTATGTGTGTGATGTGTGTTTTGTAGTGTATAGTCTGTGTGTAACATGGGGTATTTATATGTGTGTTGTGTGTTTTTAGAGTGTATAGTCTGTGTGTAACATGGGGTATTTATATGTTGTATGTGTTTTTGTAGTGTATAATCTGTGTGTAACAAGAGGGTATTTATATGTGTGTGGTGTGTGTTTTAGAGTGTATAATCTGTGTGTAACATGGGGTATTTATATGTGTGTGGTGTGTGTTTTGTAGTGTATAGTCTGTGTGTAACATGGGGTATTTATATGTGTGTGTTGTTTTTGTAGTGATAGTCTGTGTGTAACATGGGGTATTTGTATGTGTGTGATGTGTGTTTTGTAGTGTATAGTATGCGTATAACATGGGTATTTATATGTGTGTGTTTTGTAGTGTATAGTCTGTGTGTAACATGGAGTATTTGTATGTTGTGATGTGTGTTTGTAGTGTATAGTATGCGTATAACATTGGGTATTTATATGTGTGTGCTGTTTTGTAGTGTATAGTCTGTGTGTAACATGGAGTATTTGTATGATGTGATGTGTTTTGTAGTGTATAGTATGCGTAAAACATTGGGTATTTATATGTGTGTGCTGTTTTGTAGTGTATAGTCTGTGTGTAACATGGAGTATTTGTATGTGTGTGATGTGTGTTTTGTAGTTATAGTATGCGTATAACATGGGTATTTATATGTGTGTGGTGTGTGTTTTGTAGTGTATAGTCTGTGTGTAACATGGAGTATTTGTATGTGTGTGATTATTGTGTTTTGTAGTGTATAGTATGCTAAAACATTGGGTATTATATTTGTGTGCTTGTTTGTAGTGTATAGTCTGTGTGTAACATGGAGCATTTTATGTGTGTGATGTGTGTTTTGTAGTGTATAGTATGCATATAACATGGGTATTTATATGTGTGTGCATTGTGTTTGTTAGAAAAAAAATATGGCACTGAAATGTACCTTTACATAGCGTTCTATGGGGACTGTGTTCCCAGTAAATATATATGTATATATGCTTATTTACATATATATATATGTCTATAAACACATAAATATTTATGTATATATCCATATACATATATATTAAATATTTGCTGCCCATCCCTGACCAACTTACCTCCTTTGCTGCGCTAAATTCTCATTCCGGCATGAGAATGAGGCTTCCATTGGAGCCTATGGAAACGCACTCTATTGAGTGCAAAACTTCCATGCAATTTTGCTGGACTTATGATACTAGCGCACAATTGTGTGCGCTGGTATTTACAAGAGGAGCGCAAATATTGCGCTCTCATAAGTGCAATTTTGCGCTCCATTTGTAATCCATCATTTAATCCCTTAAATAAAAGTCTCTAAAATCGTGTTTTGAATAATTATTGTTTCAACCATCTCCACAATAATAGAACCCTTTCCTGTACAGTGAGGTTTGGATGATATTTGAAACCTTGTAAAATAGCGGCTACGCGATTGACTGTAATATGAGAAGAATAAAACCCCATTTTAGATTAAAAGATCAGTTGCGATCACTTTCATTTTGCACACTGCTTTTGTGATTTTAGATGGACTGTGTTTTCTCAATCAATGACGGAAATCACTTTAAAAATTATTTAAAAATATTAAATGTTATACAGTATAATCATTCATCAAATATTTCCATTATATCATGCCTATATACAAATATCTTAATATTGTTTAACACTTATGAGGATTCGGATTACAAAAGATTAATTTTACACATGAAATTACTGTTTTCCTTAAAAACTTTACAAAGGGATCAATACGATATCACAATGTTTTATAATTTTTATTTTGTGATTCAGTGTCACCCTGATTTTTCTGTCTTAAAGTCTATCAGTTACGGATGGGTGAATGTGTTTATATCTGAATTCGAATGTTAGAACGAATATTATTGCAGAAATTCTATTTACATAATAGAATGTTGATAAGAACAAATATTCTTAAAAATTCGATTTTCGAATGTTATTTACAGTTTTCGAATGTCACATTCAAATTCGAATATCATATTTATAAAACACAATTGTAGACTAGAAACACTATTTCGAATGTCACATTCGAATCGAATGTCACATTCGAATTCGAATATTACATTTAAATCACAGTATTAGACTAGAAATACTATTTCGAATTCGAATGTCACATTCAAATCAAATACCACATTCGAATTGAATATCACATTTAAAACACAGTACTGTATTAGACTAGAAATACTATTTCAAATTCGAATGTGACATTCAAATTCGAATGTAGCATTCAATTTGAATATTACATTTATTAAACACAGTTGTAGACTAGCAATACTATTTAAAATTTGAATGTCACATTCGAATTCGAATGTCACATTCAAATTCGAATATTACATTTCATAATTGAATATATACATAGCTAAACATTCTATAATTCGAACGAATATTTTTGAATTTTATTGAAAAATTCGAAAACAAAAATTCGAAAATAGAATGTTAGAATGTTATATAAACATTCGAAATTCGATTCGAACGAACGAATGTATCAAAATTCGTTTTAAATTTCGAATTTTTAGAAACATTCGCCCATCCCTACTATTGGTGTCATAGTTTTGTCAGTTTTAGTCAGGGCTAAAATGATCATTTATACAGTGTAAAAGCAGTGCTAATTATCCTTTAGTAGTTTCCATTGATTTTAATGGGAGCTGCAAATAGTATATTTAGGAAGCACGATTAGGAAAACTGTAAAACAATGTAAAATGCAGACGAACTTAAAGGTACAAGAAACCCTGATTTTTTTTTTTAATGATTTGGATAGAACATACAATTTTTAACAACTTTCCTACTATCAAATTTGTTTATTCACTTGCTATCCTTTGCTGAAGGAGCAGCATTGCACAACTGGCAGTTAGCTGAACACATCTAGCGTGCCAATCACAAGAGACAAATGTGTGTAGGCACCAATCAGCAGCTAGGCTCCCACTAGTATAGGATATGTGCGTATTCTTTTTCAACAAGGGATACCAAAAGAAAGAAGCACTTTTGAAAATAGAAGTGAATTTAAAAGTGTATTAAAATGACTTGCTCTATCTGAATCATGCAAGTGTAATTTTGACTTTCCTATCCCTTTAATAAAATAAAGTGGGTGATATTTTATTAAAGGATGCAATATAAATTAAACCTTAATAACTTTAAAATTCCTAAGTCTGTTTACTTTTTATTTTCACCAAATTTGTTAATAGCTCAATGTGTATTTTGATTTATGTGTAGTTATCCTGTGTATATTCCCAAATCTCGAGTTCCACATATGCGGTTATACACAGTATCCTACTTATCATTAGCCCCAAAAGTAACACTCTTGTTAGAGTCCTACACTCGCGGTTTCACAAATGGGGCATAGATGAAAGTTCAATTATATATTACCACTTCCTCAGCTTGTTATCAGGAGTACGGACAGTGCCGCAATGAAATCCCCCTCTGACAGTGTATGGTTCTCGAACACTTCAGTTGTGGCGTGTAACGCCAAGCTTCTCTGTGTTGTGGAAAGCCTTGTTCTGAAGCCGGCAATACGTCATCCAGCACGGCTAAACCAGTAAGATCGTGGGGATCCTCCACACCCCCAGAACAGCAACAATTGCAGGAAAGACTTCCAAAAATGATTACGATCTTTGCGGTTGTAATGAGCAAGGAGAGGAGGAGTATATGGTATAAAACTTCAATTTATTGAGTCATATTAAAAGCAGAAAAAGGACACAGCAATTCAGAAATTACAGCTAACTTTTTATTTTCAACATTTCTAGAGGCTGAGGTGTCCAGAAAACTATAAAATGTAGAAAGAAATTTGTTGATACAATTACATTTTACAAGCACCTGAATACAGGGTTTAACATTAAACACTCTGGCAAACATAAACTACAGCTGCACTGCTATGCTAAAGATCTATGTGGAATACATGAGTAGAAATGTGCATCATTAAAATAAGTTATTTCAAAATCTACGGAAAATTTACAAAAACAAAAAAGAATAGACAATCTAGAATAAAAGGCATGTTACACTGACATACTTTAATGTTGCAGAATTGATTTCAAACATGGTGATACCTCCTTATAATTAAATGATCAGCTTGCCCAGAAAAAAAAATATATATAATGAACTATTAATTTACTGTAAGTAACAGAAACTAGTAAAGAAACAGTTTATTATAGTGTATATAAGCATTGTACTAATGTCATCAACTAAAATCAGTGCATAAAAAACTATTGTTTATTGTGAAATTAAACTCCTACAGAATGAGTGTTGAGAGAATGAGTGTATAAATGTCTCTCTTATTCTGTAAAGCCCACATTGTTTAAAATATATTTACATCATATTAAAAACAATTCCAAATAAGTACAGTAATTTGTTTAATAAAAATAGATTTATAGGAGACAAAAGCAGACATAAACCATTGCAGAAAAGGTGGTATAGAAAACATGCCACCCAGTAACCCTTCAAATGCAGAATTCTTTAAAATTGTAAAATAATCTAAATGGTTCTATGTTTCCCTCTAGTGGAATATTTATTTCAGTACAACACTTTTTGTAGCAGCTAAATGATATGGGGCTGAAAATCTTACAAATGATATGATAATCATCCGTTTGTAAAGTACCAATATTTTATTCAGCTATATACAGAGTTATGTGAAATACATGGGCCAAAAGCAATACATTAGTAAGCAATATGAAACAGATGTAAATCATGTGAACTACATTGACAATAGATGCACTTTTATCCAAAATAGGAGATTAATTAATTTATTTATGTATTTATTTATAAAATATTTTACCAGGAAGGATGCATTGAGATTTCTCTCGTTTTCAAGTATGTCCTGGGACCACAAAACATTGCATTGATACAATAGTGTACAATAAAATACAAAAACAATAATAATACACAATATATTCAAACATTTAACATAGAACTCGTAGGAAATATGTAATCAACCATGACAGGCACATTCTGTTTTGTGATATGTAGAGAGGGATCTCTTAAAGGATTTTAGGCTTGGGGAAGTTTTTAAAGTGTAAGGGAGGTTGTTCCATAATTGTGGTGCACTGTAGGAAAAGGAGGATCGAGCTGCTTTTTTTTGTATTGAGGCAAGCTAAATAATGTGCTGGTACTGGATCGGAGGTTATAGGAGGTGGGAATAGCAGGGCAGAGCATTCTGCTCAGGTAGGGTGGGAGCTTCCCAGAAAGGCTCTTAAACACAAGGCAGGAAAGATGGAGGGTGCGTCTGGATTCCAGCGACAGCCAGTTTAGTTCTTTTAGCATGTCACAATGGTGGGTCCTGTAGTTACATTGTAGCACAAAGCGGCAGAACGAGTTATACAATGTATTAAGTTTATTAAGGTGAGTTTGCAGTGCAGGTGCATAAACTACGTCCCCGTAATCCATGATAAGCATCAGCATTTGCTGTACAATCTTTTCCTTTACTGTAGGGCTGAGGCAGGATTTGTTTCTGTACAGGGCACCTAGTTTTGGATAAAGTTTAGATGCAAGTTTTTCTATGTGGAGGCCAAAAGATATATTGGGGTCTAACAACATACATAAGTATTTAAAAGAGTGGACTGTGGTCAGCGTGCAATTGGATTTTGTTTTGATGCGAAGATGGGAATTTTGTAATTTGTATAATTTAGGTCCCGTTCCAAAGATCATTGTGACAGTTTTGTCAGTGTTTAGGAAGAGTTTGTTTCTTGAGATCCACTTTTCTACCTCTGTGAATTTGCAGACGTTTACACTATAAAGCATTGGTTAAAGGGACAGTCTACACCAGAATTTTTATTGTTTAAAAAGATAGATAATCCTTTTATTACCCATTACCCATTTTTGCATAACTAACACTGTTATATTAATATACTTTTTACCTCTGTGATTACTTTGTATCTAAGCCTCTTTTGACAGCCCCCTGATAACATGACTTTTTATTTATTATGTATTAACTTGCATTTTAGCCAATTAGTGCAGTGTCATCCACAATCCATGGAAGAGAACATAATGTTATCTATTTGGCCCACATGATCAGATTAGTTTTTCAGTCTCCTGAAAAACTAATAAAAAAGATGAGAGGCTGTATGTAGTGGCTTAGAAACAGGCAGAAATTTAAATGTTTAAGTGTTACAAATAAAAAGAGAGAAGCGCTCAACCTGGGAATGAACAATAGCATAATAGCTTGTTCTATGGCTAGTTACCACCCAAGAAGCAGCCTCTTTTTGCTCAATATGTGCCTTTCCCAGAGAAGAACTTTCCTGAAGCATATCAGTCTGATCCTGACTTCACAGTACAGTCCAGCCCCGAAATACCATGCAATCCCTCTCTGAATGAGAGAGCAAAACCCCAGATGTACATTTCGGCCTATTTTGGGCCTCGTCAGTGAGGTGCAGACATATCCCTCTAGGCACACTGAGCAACGGCTTCACGTCTGGATTCCTGCATCACACTTAGGTAAAATTCCCGAAGTGTCATAATTTGCATAAATAAAAAGAGAGAAGCGCTCAACCTGGGAACGAACAATAGCATAATAGCTTGTTCTATGGCTAGTTACTACCCAAGAAGCAGCCTCTTTTTTGCTCAATCCAGACGTGGACCCATTGCTCAATGTGCCTAGAGGGATATGGCTGCACCTCACTGACAAGGCCCATAATAGGCCGAAACTTACATCTGGGGTTTTGCTGTTTCTCTCGTTCAGAGAGGGATTGCCTGGTATATCGGGCTGAACTGTACTGTGAAGTCAGGATCAGACTGATATGCTTCAGGAAAGTTCTTCTCTGTGAAAGGCACATGTTGAGCAAAAGAGGCTGCTTCTTGGGTGGTAACTAGCCATAGAACAAGCTATTATGCTATTGTTCGTTCTCAGGTGGAGCGATTCTCTCTATTTATTTATGCAAATTTTGACACTTAGGGAATTCTCCCTAAGTGTGAATCCAGACGTGGACCCGTTGCTCAGTGTGTATAGAGGGATATGGCACACTGAGTTGATATGGTTTCTCTCTTTCAGAGAGGGATTTCCTGGTATTTCGGGGCTGGACTGTACTGTGATGTCAAGATCAGACTGATATGCTTCAGGAAAGATCTTCTCTGTGAAAGGCACATGTTGAGCAAAAAGAGGCTGCTTCTTGGGTGGTAACTAGCCATAGAACAAGTTATTCATTCTCAGGTTGAGCGATTCTCTCTTTTTATTGATGAACATTATGACACTTAGGGAAGTCTCCCTAAGTGTGATGCGGCAATCCAGACGTGGACCCGTTGCTCAGTTTGCCTAGAGGGATATGGCTGCACCTCACTGACAAGGCCCACAATAGGCCAAAACGTACGTCTGGGGGTTTGCTGTTTCTCTCGTTCAGAGAGGGATTGCCTGGTATTTTGAGGCTGGACTGTACTGTGAAGTCAGGATCAGACTGATATGCTTCAGGAAAGTTCTTCTCTGTGAAAGCACATGTTAAGCAAAAAGAGGCTGTTTCTAGGGTGGTAACTAGCCATAGAACAAGCTATTATGCTATTGTTCGTTCCCAGGTTGAGCGCTTCTCTCTTTTTATTTATGTTAAATATTATAAAGTATATTAATATAACAATGTTGGTTGTGCAAAGCTGGGGAATGGGTAGTAAAGGTGTTATTTATCTTTCTGACTGTTCCTTTAAGGTTCATATTTATTTAGAGGCGAATGCCCCTAACGGTTACAGGATCACTCATTTGAGTTTGCAACTGATATTTATTTTTAGTACTAATAAGCTAATTTCTAAGTCCTTGAACGCCACCTCTTATCTCAGTGCATTTGGACAGTGCTAGTTCATGTGTGCCATATAGATAGCATTGTGCTCACTCCCGTGGAGTTATTTATGAGTCAGCACTGATTGGCTAAAATGCAAGTCTGTCAAAAGAAATAAAATCTGATGGCAGAGGCTTAGATAGAGGTAATCACAGAGGTAAAAAGTATATTAATATAACTGTGTTGGTTGTGCAAAACTGGGGAATGGGTAATAAAGGGATTATCTATCTTTTTAAACAATAAAAATTGTGGAGTAGGCTGTCCCTTTAAAGGGACAGTCAAGTCCAAAAAAAACTTTCATTATTTAAATAGGGCATGCAATTTTAAACAACTTCCCAATTTACTTTTATCACCAATTTTGCTTTGTTCTCTTGGTATTCTTAGTTGAAAGCTAAACCTAGGAGGTTCATATGCTAATTTCTTAGACCTTGAAGACTACCTCTAATCTGAATACATTTTGACCACTAGAGGGCATTAGTTCACATGTTTCATATAGATAACATTGAGCTCATGCACGTAAAGTGACCTAGGAGTGAGCACTGATCGGCTAAACTGCATGTCTGTCAAAAGAACTGAAATAAGGGGGCAGTCAGCAGAGGCTTAGATACAAGGTAATTACAGAGATAAAACGTGTATTAATATAACAGTGTTGGATATGCAAAACTGGGGAATGGGTAATAAAGGGATTATCTTTCTTTTTAAACAACAAAAATTCTGGTGTTGACTGTCCCTTTAAGTTGGTTTATCCGTTTTATCAATTTTGCATCCACATGTATAATAGGAGAAGCAATATTTGTAAAACCATACTAGGTAATTTGGGTGTCAATATTATTGTGTATATATATATATATATATATATAAATTTCTGTTTAGCTATTAGATGTAGATTAGAAATTACCACCTTAAAGGCATACGAAACCAAACATTTTTCTTTAATGATACAGGCAGAATGTGATTTTAAACAGATTTTCACTTCTATTGTTTGTTTTGTTCTATTGGTATCCTTAGGGAAAAAGCATACCTAGGTAGGCTCAGGAGAAGCAATGCGTTGATGGCTGTTAGCTGCTAATTGGTGTATGCACAAAATGCCTCTTTTCATTGGTTCACCAGATGTGTTCAGCTAGCTTCCTGTAGTGCATAGCTGCTCCTTCAACAAATAATACCAAGAGAACAAAGCATATTTGACTAAAGGAGTACATTGGAAAGTTGTTTAAAATCACATGTTCTATCTTAATCATGAACAAAAAAATGGGTTTCATGTCCCTTTAAGGGAAGATAAGAGGGCAGGACTACTCCACTCTCTTTTCTTCACTGCACATATGCAGATAATTCATGCTCAGTATTAATTTGTGATTGGTTAACGAGGGTCCTTTTGTTCTGAGGGACACGGAAATTAGTGAAAAGAAAAAAAGTTACATTACCATGCAGGTAACAATTTATATTTAATTTCCCTTTAAGTTAGTGGCTGTGCACATTAAAATCTTTGTATTTTGTTTTCCTGAGGTTTTTTTCTATGCTTTTTTGTATTTTGGCACAGATTTCTCTGATATTGGTTTCTATTTTTTACATATCATTAGCACATCTCCCAATTGTCGCTATTTGAGTGAGACAATCCTTAATTGTGAGCTCTGTCCCACTGTCTTACTGTCTAATTCCCTCAGACTGTTCAGACACAGTCATGTACGGCTCAGCCACACAGAGGGTTAACTAGAAACCACAGGGCCCAGGTGCAAGAATCTAAGAAGGGCTCCCCACCACCCCACCCCCAAAAAGGGAATTTGATACATATCTTTTTTTTTAAACATTTAACACAGAAAAAAAATGTGAATCAGATTACATGTCTGCAAAAGGAGGTACCCTGTGCCCACAGTCTGTGAGACTGTATATAGTGACACTGTTTAACCCACCAGTACTGTATATAGTGAGTCAGTGACACAGTCTGTAAACTGCCGGTGAGATGGCTGGCCTGACCCTACCTGTCCCAGTACTTTATAAAGTGACCACAGTAGTCTGTGACATGGTCCAGCCCCCCTGTACTGTATAGTGGTACTGTATAGTGACACTGTTTACCCCCATGCTATAGTAACAAGGTCTGTAATTTGCTGGTTCCACAAACATACACACACACATACATGCACAAATACACACACAGTCACATACATACTGTACATACAGTACATACACACACACACACATAAACACCAATGGGTAAAACAGAAAGACTAACCCCTGTAGTCAGAGACACTAGTGAAGCATCACATCGCACTCTCACAAGATATCAGTGCAGGCAGTGGCAGGTCAACATTTTTCATTTTAAAAAATATATATATATTTTTTTGAAGCTGGGGGCCCAGTCGCAATTGCAACCTTTGCACCCCCTTTAGTTTTGCCCCCTGTAGCCAGGCCCATAAACTGCCTAGATATATCCACCAATCATCAAGACACACACTCTATCCAGCCTAATCTCCACCCATGACCCTGTCCGCTCCTAACATTGTCCCAGCCACAAAACAGAAAGAGCCCTCCTCAAACTCCTGAGTTCTTAATACATAGCCACAAATGTGGGAGGTATGCACTAGAGAGGATGACAGTGAACCTTAAAGGAATGTAAAAAGTTGGGGTTTTTTGTAATTAATTGGTTTACTCGAGTGCTGATTGGTAGATGGGCTCCATTAACCCTTTAAGGACACAGCTTTCAGTTTGCTCAATTAGTTTAGGACGAAAAATTCCGTCATATGTCCTTAAGAGGTTAAAATTAGCATGTGGTGCCAGTCTTCATGTGGAAAACATGGACAAGGTTAATCTCTTTTGTTTATTTCAACACTCTTAGCAAAGTGTCTTGAAAACGTATACAGGGTCGGTATTGCACCATTATATATTTTTTTTACTTCTATTGCTCTTTAAAGGGCACTGTAATTCACTTTTTTCTTTGTTTCATGTTAAAGAGAATATTTCAAAATTTATTTCAGTTTTTATTTATTTTGGAAAACAGTACTGCAAGATTTATTTAACATTTTCCAAGTAAAAAATATTTTCAACGTGTAATACTCTTTCATCTATATAATATAAAACTTATGCAATGTTATTGCTATAACAATGTGCAGCGTTGAGGGGGGAACCATATTGGTTGTATCACAAATAAATTTGTTTTTCAAGTATTAGTTACCACTAATAATAATTGTGTAGGTGAAAAAGTTTAAAGGACTATGAAAATGAACATAATTTTTTTTTAAAGGGTGTTAATTATGAATGTTACCGCTATGGATTAATTTGCGCCCCAACTCATAAAATTGCTCTTGAAATACTAACCAAAATTACATGCGCAGTAGGTTTAACCCTATAAAGGTGACAACGAACGGCAGCATCTGTAGTAAAACAACTGGTTGCCAGAACTGCTTGCACCTACTTATATTAAAATAATTAAAAGCTGCAGCTGTGGAGGCAGATATACAAGACATGGCAAATATATGTTTCCTTACCAAAATTAATCCACTGATAAAAAAAAAAATCCATGATTTACAAATTAGTTCATTTTCAATGTAGTTATTATCAGTCTTACGGCCAGATTACAAGTTTTGCGTTATGAGCTGTGCGGTGCTAATGTTTTTTCTCACCGCTAACTTACCTGCAGCGCTGGTATTACGGGTTTTTACAAACCCAGCGTTAAAAGACAAGAAGTGAGCTTAGAGCAAAATTGAGCTCCATACCGCACTCCAATACCAGTGCTGCTTAAGTCAGCAGTGAGCTGGCCGTACGTGCTTGTGCACGATTTCCCCATAGACATCAATGGGGAGAGCCGGCTGAGAAAAAGTCTAACACCTGCAAAAAAGCAGCGTAAATCTCAGTAACGCAGCATCATTTATTCCTATGGGGAAACTAAAGTTATATTTACACCTAACAACCTAACATGAACCCCGAGTCTAAACACCCCTAACCTTACTTTTATTAACCCCTAATCTGCCACTGCCGACATCACCAAAATCCTACATTATACTAATTAACCCCTAATCTGCCGCTCCGGACATCGCCACCACCTACATTATATTTATTAACCCCTAATCTGCTGCCCCAACATCATCCGACACCTACATTATATTTATTAACCCCTAATCTGCCACCCCCAATGTCGCCTCAACCTACCTAAATTTATTAACCCCTAATCTTCCGTCCCCAATGTCAGCCACTATTCTAAATTTATCAACCCTTTAAACCTAAGTCTAACCCTAACCCTAACACCCCCTAACTTAAATATAATTAAAATAAATCTAAATAAAAATTACTATTATTACCTAAATAATTCCTATTTAAAACTAAATACTTACTTATAACATAAACCCTAAGCTAGCTACAATGTAACTAATAGTTACATTGTATCTAGCTTAGGGTTTATTTTTATTTTACAGGCAAGTTTGTATTTATTTTAACTAGGTAGAATAGTTACTAAATAGTTATTAACTATTTAATAACTACCTACCTAAAATAAATACAAATGTACCTGTAAAATAAAACCTAACCTAAGTTACACTAACACCTAACACTACACTACAATTATATAAATTAACTATATTAAATACAATTAAATAAATGAAATTAAATTAGAAAATCACAAAAAGCAAATACTAAATTACAGAAAATAAAAAACAAATTACAAAATATTTAAACTAATTACACCTAATCTAATAGCCCTATCAAAATAAAAAAAAGCCCCCCAAAAATAAAAAAACCCTAGCCTAAACTAAACTATCAATAGCCCTTAAAAGGGCCTTTTGCGGGGCATTGCCCCAAAGAAATCAGCTCTTTTACCTGTAAAAAAAATACAAACAACCCCCCAACAGTAAAACCCACACAACCAACCCCCCAAATAAAAGCCTAACTAAAAAACCTAAGCTCCCCATTGCCCTGAAAAGGGCATTTGGATGGGCATTGCCCTTAAAAGGGCATTTAGCTCTATTGCAGGCCCAAAGCCCTAACCTAAAAAATAAACCCACTCAATATACCCTTAAAAATATCCTAACACTAACCCCAAAGATTCACTTAACGGGAGAAGTCTTCATCCAAGCGGCAAGATGTCCTCAACGAAGCTGGCAGAAGTGGTCCTCCAGACGGGCAGAAGTGGTCCTCCAGATGGGAAGTAGTCTTCATCCAGATGGTATCTTCTATCTTCATCCTTCCAGCGCGGAGCGGGTCCATCTTCAAGACATCCGACGCGGAGCATCCTCTTCTTCCGATGGACTAACGACGAATGAAGGTACTTTTAAATGACGTCATCCAAGATGGAGTCCCTTATATTCCGATTGGCTGAGAGAATTCTATCAGCTAATCGGAATTAATGTAGAAAAAATCCTATTGGCTGATTGGATCAGCCAATAGGATTGAGCGTGCATTCTATTGGCTGTTCCAATCAGCCAATCGAATGCACGCTTAATCCTATTGGCTGATTGGATCAGCCAATAGGATTGAAGTTCAATCCTATTGGCTGATCCATTCAACCAATATGATTTTTTCTACCTTAATTCCGATTGGCTGATAGAATTCTATCAGCCAATCGGAATCTAAGGGACGCCATCTTGGATGATGTCATTTAAAGGTACCTTCATTCGTCATTAGTCCGTCGGAAGAAGAGGATGCTCCACGTCGGATGTCTTGGAGATGGACCCGCTCTGAGCCGGAAGGATGAAGATAGAAGATGTCGTCTGGATGAAGACTTCTGCCCATCTGGAGGACCACTTCTGCCGGCTTCGTTGGGTACATCTTGCCGTTTGGATGAAGACTTCTCCCAGTAAGTGAATGTTCGGGGTTAGTGTTAGGATTTTTTTAAGGGTATATTGGGTGGGTTTATTTTTTAGGTTAGGTTTTTGGCCTGCAATAGAGCTAAATGCCCTTTTAAGGGCAATGCCCATCCAAATGCAATTTTCAGGGCATTGGGGAGCTTAGTTTTTTTTTTAGTTAGGCTTTTATTTGGGGGGTTGGTTGTGTGGGTGGTGGGTTTTACTGTTGGGGGGTTGTTTGTATTTTTTTTTACAGGTAAAAGAGCTGATTTCTTTGGGGCAATGCCCCGCAAAAGGCCCTTTTAAGGGCTATTGATATTTTAGTTTATGCTAGGGTTTTTTTATCGGGGGGGGGTATTTTGATAGGGCTATTAGATTAGGTGTAATTACTGTAGTTTAAATATCTTGTCATTTGTTTTTTATTTTCTGTAATTCAGTGTTTTTTTGTGATTTAGCTAATTTAATTTAGTTCATTTATTTAATTGTAGTGTAGTGTTAGGTGTTAGTGTAACTTAGGTTAGGTTTTATTTTACAGGTAAATTTGTATTTATTTTAGCTAGGTAGTTATTAAATAGTTAATAACTATTTAGTAACTATTCTACCTAGTTAAAATAAATACAAATTTCCTGTAAAATAAAAAGTAACACCTAAGCAAGCTACAATGTAACTATTAGTTATATTGTAGCTAGCTTAGGGTTTATTTTATAGGTAAGTATTTAGTTTTAAATAGAATTATTTAGGTAATGATAGTAATTTTATTTAGATTTATTTAAATATATTTAAGCTTAGGGGGTGTTAGAGTTAGGGTTAGACTTAGGTTTAAAGGGTTAATAAATTTAGAATAGTGGCGGCGACACAGGGTACGGCAGTTTACGGGTTAATAAATGTAGGTAGGTGGCGGTGATGTTGGGGGCATCAGATTAGGGGTTAGTAAATATAATGTAGGTTGCGCTGATGTTAGGGGTGGCAGATTAGGGGTTAATAAGTATAATGTAGGTGGCGGCGATGTTAGGGGCGGCAGATTAGGGGTTAATAATATTTAATTAGCATTTGTGAGGCGGGAGTTCGGCGGTTTAGGGGTTAATATGTTTATTCTAGTGACGGCAATGTCCGGACCAGCAGATTAAGGGTTAACATTTTTATTATAGTGTTTGCAATGCGGGAGGGCCTCGGTTTAGGGGTTAATAGGTATTTTATGGGTGTTAGTGTACTTTTTAGCACTTTAGTTATGAGTTTTATGCTACGGCGTTGTAGTGTAAAACTCATAACTACTGACTTTAGAATGCGTTAGGAATCTTAGGTAGAGGGTGTACCGCTCACTTTTTGGCATCCCATAGAAAAAAGGGTTTATGAACTTTACGCAAGTCGGTTTGCGGTAAGGCCAAAAAAGTGTGCGGTGCCCCTAAACCTGCAAGACTCGTAATACCAGCGGTAGTGAAAAAGCAGCGATAGGACCTGTTAACGCTACTTTTTCAGCTTACCGAAAAACTTGTAATCTTGCCGTTTGTTTGTTCTTTTAAAATCATCTAGAACAATACAATAAAAAAATGCGTCAATCTCAATAAAAGTGTTAAATAGTAAAAAAAAAAAATTGTCTACATAATGGTAGTGTCCCTGCCAATGAGACATCTGTAGCTTATTAATATGTTAAAATGAACTAATGGGACAGTTCTACTGAATAGTCTGTCATACAATATGTAAAATATATTGTTTTGCCAATTGAGACACATAGCTCAACAGAATGCACCTCGGATGTGATTGTTTTTGCATTGACAGTTGACTGATGACCATGTCACAGTGTTTATAATCGCCGAAGCAAGACTGTACAATGGGTGTCACATGGTACCAAATATCTCAGGCTTTAGCCACTAACAGCTGTCAATTCCATAAAAGATCTTTGTGAATTATCTCTCAATGCACCAGCTTCACTACGTGACAATAGGTTATTTTGGCAGAAATTGCTTTTGCAGCTATTTTTCAGACTCCAATTTCAGAGGGCCATTGAGGTTTTTCCAGTTCACTTAAAAAGACGTGTGATGTGCTTCAGAAGGCTTTTTGTAGGGTTTGTAAATCTGAAAACATTCCAGTCCATTACGAAACTCAGTTACTCTGTATTTAGTAGCTTCTCAGGTAAATTAAAAATAGTATTCTATTCCAAAGGTTTTTTTGCAAAAACATATTTACACTACATTAAAGTCATCTCTATAATATAAAAAATAATTTAAAGGGACACAGCTGTAATATTATTATTTTTTATTTAAAGGGACATTGAGCAGCATAACTACAGTAGCATGGTTACTACTCAGTAGTAGTAGCCATGCTAGAGTACTTGTACTCAGCAGTTTAATGTTCCCAATGACTTGTTATACCATACTACTAAATGTATTGCAAATTGTTTTATTGGTGCAATAAATAGCTGTTTTTGCTTATTACAATCACCACCCCTAATATAATTTTCAATAGCTAAATATTGTCTTTGTCTATAGAGAGACATATACGATAAGCAGACCTTCTGTTCCTCTTTGCTCAGCCCATTTGAATGGGCATGCTTTTGAGCACGGAAAATAAACTTTAAGGAACAATTTCCCCATACATGTAATACTATTCTATGAATAAAGAAACACATTAAGGGGAAACAAAATTGAATAGTGCATTACAAAATAACTTAAGGCACATACGTTATTTTGTAACATAAGCTTAGGGGCCTATTTATCATTGTGTCAATCTCAACGCATTCGCTGAAGTCAATACACTCGCCAGACATCGCTGCTGCGAATCTATATACGTTGGCCTTATTTATAAAAAAATCCGTCAAAAATAAGTAACAGCGCGATGATCGTGAGACTGTTGATAAATAAGAGTCATCGATGTCGCGGATATTCTGTTTTTACTAACTTTATTTATACCATTTCATTACTGTCCATGAACAAGCACATTTCTCTGAAGTTTTTTTCCCCATTTATTATTGTCCAAGAAATAGCTAGATTTATACCTGAACAAACAATAATATCTCAAAGAAAGTTATTTTTCTATTTATTTGTTATACGAAAAATCTGATATATGATTTTCACATAAATTAATGTGTATTTGTATTTCTATAAATCATGATATGCCTATCTCATGTTTTTTTCTTTTTTTTAAATGATTATTAATTCTAGAATTTGTAGATATGTCTGTGCACAAACTTGTGTATATATATATATATATATATATATATATATATATGTGTGTGTGTGTGTTATGTCAGAAATCTTTTGCAAACATATTTACATGTCCCTAAATTCCTTTTTTTGTTCTAACCAATCTTGTCTTTCATATCGCTGTGTTTATTTATACCACTATATGTATATAGTGTAAATATATAATTTTCTCTTGTAAGGTGTATCCAGTCCACGGATCATACATTACTTGTGGGATATTCTCATTCCCAACAGGAAGTTGCAAGAGGACACCCACAGCAGAGCTGTAATATAGCTCCTCCCCTAACTGTCATAGCCAGTCATTCTCTTGCAACTCTCAACAAGCAAGGACGTTGTAGGAGAGAGTGGTTAAATATAGCTAGTTTATTTTCTTCAATCAAAAGTTTGTTATTTTTAAATAGTACCGGAGTTGTGCTATTTTATCTCAGGCAGTAAATAGAAGAAGAATCTGCCTGAGGTTTCTATGATCTTAGCAGGTTGTAACTAAGATCCATTGCTGTTCTCACATATGTCTGAGGGGATTACACAGATGAGGTAACTTCAGCGAGAAAATGGCGTGCAGTTTATTCTGCTATCAGGTATGTGCAGTTATAATTTTTTCTAGAGATGGAAAACACTAGAAAATGCTGCTGATACCGGATTAATGTAAGTTAAGCCTGAATACAGTGATTTAATAACGACTGGTATCATGCTTACTCCCAGGGATAATACCCTTATGATATTGCAATATAAAACGTTTACTGGCATGTTTAATCGTTTTTATATATGCTTTGGTGATAAAACTTTATTGGGGCCTAGTTTTTTCCACATGGCTGGCTTAAATTTTGACTAGAAACAATTTCCCCTGTTGTAGTATAAAAGTTACAGTTGGTGCAGTTAAAATTACAAACTGTGACATCCAGCTTCCCTGAAAGGCCCTCTGAATGCTATAGGACATCTCTAAAGGGCCCAAAGGCTTTCCAAAGTCGTTTATTGGGGACTGTAGGGCCACAGCTTGCTGTGGCAGTTGGTTGTGACTGTTAAAAAACGTCTATTTCGTTTTTTTGATCCGTTTTTTGAACTAAGGGGTTAATCATCCATTTGCAAGTGGGTGCAATGCTCTGTTAGCCTATTATACACACTGTAAAAATTTCGTTTGATTTTCTGCAATTTTTCACTGTTTTTCAAATTCTGACAAAATTTGTTTCTCTTAAAGGCACAGTACCGTTTTTTTATATTTGCTTGTTAACTTGATTTAAAGTGTTTTCCAAGCTTGCTAGTCTCATTGCTATTCTGTATAAACATGTCTGACAATAGAAGAAACTCCTTGTTTATTATGTTTAAAAGCCATGGTGGAACCCCCTCTTAGAATGTGTACCAAATGTACTGATTTCATTTTATGCAATAAAGATCATTTTCTGTCTTTAAAAAATGTATCACCAGAGGAATCTGACGAGGGGGAAGTTATGCCGACTAACTTTCCCCACGTGTCAGACCCTTTGACTCCCGCTTAAGGGACTCATGCTCAAATTGCGCCAAGTACATCTAGGGCGCCCATAGCGTTTACTTTACAAGACATGGCGGCAGTCATGGATAATACACTGTCAGCGGTATTACCCAGACTACCTGAACTTAGAGGTAAGCGAGATAGCTCTGGGGTGAGACAAAATGCAGAGCATACTGACGCTTTAAGAACCATGTCTGATACTGCCTCACAATATGCAGAAGCTGAAGAAAGAGAGCTTTTAGTCAGTGGGTGATGTTAATGACTCAGGAAAGATACCTGATTCTAATATTTCTACATTTAAATTTAAGCTTGAACACCTCCGCGTGTTGCTTAGGGAGGTTTTAGCTGCTCTGAATGACTGTAATACCATTGCAGTGCCAAAGAAATTGTGTAGACTGGATAAATACTTTGCAGTGCCGGTGTGTTCTGATGTTTTTCCAAATACCTAAAAAGTTTACAGAAATTATTAATAAGGAATGGGATAGACCAGGTGTGTCGTTCTCTTCCCCTCCTATTTTTAGAAAAATGTTTCCAATAGACGCCACCACATGGGACTTATGGCAGACAGTCCCTAAGGTGGAGGGAGCAGTTTCTACTCTAGTAAAGCGTACTACTATCCCTGTCGAGGACAGTTGTGTTTTTCTTTTTTTTTTAGATCCAATGGATAAAAAATTAGAGGTTACCTTAAGAAAATATTTATTCAACAAGGTTTTATCCTACAGCCCCTTGCATGCATTGCCCCTGTCACTGCTGCTGCAGCGTACTGGTTTGAGTCTCTGGAAGAGGCTTTACAGGTAGCGACTCCATTGGATGACATACTTGGCAAACTTAGAGCACTTAAGCTAGCCAATTCTTTTATTCTGATGCCATTGTTCATTTGACTAAACTAACGGCTAAGAATTCTGGTTTTGCTATACAGGCGCGCAGAGCGCTATGGCTTAGATCATGGTCAGCTGACGTGACTTCAAAATCTAAGCTACTTAACATTCCCTTCAAGGGGCAGACCCTATTCGGGCCTGGTTGAAGGAGATTATTGCTGATATCACTGGAGGAAAAGGTCATGCCCTTCCTCAGGACAGGTCTAAATCTAGGGCCAAACAGTCGAATTTTCGTGCCTTTCAAAACTTCAAGGCAGGTGCAGCATCAACTTCCTCTAATAATAAACAAGAGGGAACTTTTGCTCAATCCAAGACGGTCTGGAGACCAAACCTGACATGGAAAAAAGGTAAGCAGGTAAAAAAGCCTGCTGCTGCCTCTAAGACAGCATGAACTAATGGCCCCCTATCCGGGAATGGATCTAGTAGGGGGCAGACTTTCACTCTTTGCCCAGGCATGGGCAAGAGATGTTCAGGATCCCTGGGCGTTGGAAATTATATCCCAGGGATATCTTCTGGACTTCAAAGCTTCCCCCCCAAAAGGGAGATTTCATCTTTAACAATTATCTGCACACCAGATAAAGAGAGAGGCATTCTTACACTGTGTACGAGTCCTCCTAGTTATGGGAGTGATCCATCCAGTTCCAAAGGAGGAACAGGGACAGGGTTTTTACTCAAATCTGTTTGTGGTTCCCAAAAAAGAGGGAACCTTCAGACCAATTTTGGATCTAAAGATCTTAAACAAATTCCTCAAAGTTCCGTCGTTCAAGATGGAAACTATTCGTACCATCCTACCACTGATCCAGGAGGGTCAATATATGACTACAGTGGATCTAAAGGATGCTTATCTTCACATTCCGATACACAAAGATCATCATCGGTTTCTCAGGTTTGCTTTTTAAGACAGGCATTACCAGTTGTAGCTCTTCCCTTGGGATTAGCTACAGCCCCAAGAATCTTTACAAAGGTTCTAGGGTCACTTATGGCGGTCCTAAGGCCGCGGGGCATAGAAGTAGCCCCTTATTTAGACGACATCCTGATACAGGCGTCAAAATTCCAAATTGCCAAGTCTCATACGGACGTAGTACTGGCTTTTCTGTGGTCGCATGGGTGGAAAGTGAACGAGGAAAAGAGTTCTCTATCCCCACTCACAAGAGTTTCCTTTCTAGGGACTCTGATAGATTCTGTAGAAATGAAAATTCACCTGACGGAGTCCAGGTTATCAAAGCTTCTAAATTCCTGCCGGGTTCTTCATTCCATTCCGCGCCCTTCGGTGGTTCAGTGTATGGAAGTAATCGGCTTAATGGTAGCGGCAATGGACATAGTGCCGTTTGCACGCTTACATCTCAGACCACTGCAACTATGCATGCTCAGTCAGTGGAGCGGGGATTACACAGATTTGTCCCCTCAACTGAATCTGGACCAAGAGACCAGGGATTCTCTTCTCTGGTGGTTATCTTGGGTCCATCTGTCAAAGGTATGACCTTTCGCAGGCCAGATTGGACAATTGTTACGACAGATGCCAGCCTTCTAGGTTGGGGTGCAGTCTGGAACTCCCTGAAAGCTCAGGGATCGTGGACTCAGGAGAAGTCTCTCCTTCCATTAAATATTCTGGAACTAAGAGCGATATTCAAGGCTCTTCAGGCTTGGCCTCAGTTAGCAACTCTGAGGTACATCAGATTTCAGTCGGACAACATCACGACTGTAGCTTACATCAACCATCAAGGGGGAATGAGAAGTTCCCTAGAGATGTTAGAAGTTTCAAAAATAATTCGCTGGGCAGAGATTCACTCTTGCCACCTATCAGCTATCCATATCCCAGGTGTAGAGCACTGGGAGGCGGATTTTTCAGACTTTTCATCCGGGAGAGTGGGAACTCCATCCGGAGGCATTTGCACAACTGATTTATCCTTGGGGCAAACCAGAACTGGATCTCATGGCATCTCGCCAGAACGCCAAGCTTCCGTGTTACGGATCCAGGTCCAGGGATCCCAAGGCGACACTGATAGATGCTCTAGCAGCGCCCTGGTCTTTCAACCTGGCTTATGTGTTTCCACCGTTTCCTCTGCTCCCTCAACTGATTGCCAAGATCAAGCAGGAGAGAGCATCGGTGATTCTGATAGAACCTGCGTGGCCACGCAGGACCTGGTATGCAGATCTAGTGGACATGTCATCCTTTCCACCATGGTCTCTGCCTCTGAAACAGGACCTTCTACTTCAGGGTCCTTTCAACCATCCAAATCTAATTTCTCTGAGGCTGACTGCCTGGAGATTGAACGCTTGATTTTATCAAAGCGTGGCTTCTCCGAGTCAGTTATTGATACCTTAAGACAGGCACGAAAGCCTGTCACCAGGAAAATTTACCATAAGGTATGGCGTAGATATCTTTATTGGTGTAAATCCAAGGGTTACTCATGGAGTAAGGTCAGGATTGCTAGGATATTATTTTTTCTCCAAGAAGGTTTGGAAAAAGGATTGTCAGCTAGTTAAGCGTCTGGCAGATGTTCCAGACGTTCCGGCATTTTGTCAGGCTTTAGTTAGAAGCAAGCCTGTGTTTAAACCTGTTGCTCCACCATGGAGCTTAAACTTGGTTCTTAAGGTTCTTCAAGGAGTTCCGTTTGAACCTCTTCATTCCATAGATATCAAGCTTTTATCTTGGAAAGTTCTTTTTTTGGTAGCTATTTCCTCGGCTTGTAGAGTCTCTGAGCTATCTGCCTTACAATGTGATTCTCCTTATCTGATTTTTCATACGGATAAGGTAGTCCTGCATACCAAACCTGGGTTCTTACCTAAGGTGGTATCTAACAAGAATATCAATCAAGAGATTGTTGTTCCATCCTTGTGTTACACAATTTGGACGTGGTCCGTGCTTTAAAGTTTTACTTACAAGCTACTAAAGATTTTCGTCAAACATCTGCTTTGTTTGTTGTCTACTCTGGACAGAGGAGAGGTCAAAAGGCTTCGGCAACCTCTTTTTTTTTGACTAAGAAGCTTAATCCGCTTAGCCTATGAGACTGCTGGTCAGCAGCCTCCTGAAAGGATTACAGCTCATTCCACTAGAGCTGTGGCTTCAACTTGGGCCTTTAAAAATGAGGCTTCTTTTGATCAGATTTGCAAGGCGACGACTTGGTCTTCGCTTCATATTTTTTCCAAATTTTCCAAATTTGATACTTTTGCTTCTTCGGAGGCTTTATTTGGGGGAGAGGTTTTACGGGCAGTGGTTCCTTCCATTTAAGTTCCTGCCTTGTCCCTCCCTTCATCCGTGTACTTTAGCTTTGGTATTGGTATCCCACAAGTAATGGATGATCCGTGGACTGGATACACCTTACAAGAGAAAAACACAATTTATGCTTACCTGATAAATTTATTTCTCTTGTGGTGTATCCAGTCCACGGCCCGCCCTGTCATTTTAAGCAGGTAATTTCTAAATTTAAACTACAGTAACCACTGCACCCTATGGTTCCTCCTTTCTCGGCTTGTTTTCGGTGTCGAATGAACTGGCTATGGACAGGTAGGGGAGGAGCTATATTACAGCTCTGCTGTGGGTGTCCTCTTGCAACTTCCTGTTGGGAATGAGAATATCCCACAAGTAATGGATGATCCGTGGACTGGATACACCACAAGGAGAAATAAATTTATCAGGTAAGCATAAATTTTGTTATTCTGTGCCAGAATAATTGTGAATATAACATGTATTCAGGGTATCATTTGTATCTATTTGCAATCAATGGATATTTTAAGAGCTGGGCCAGTTTTCTCTCTACAACCTGTGTAACCATTTCTGATTGCAGTCTAGTTTAAACACTACCCCTACACAGGTGTTAAAAATGTGCTGGTCTATAAAGATGACATTTCTTAATGAAAAGATATTCAAAGAGAAGGAAAGAAAAACTCTGAAAATAGTATGACAGTAAAGAGGTGATTTTAATTTCTGCTGTATCTGATTCTTGACAGTTTAATGTTAGGTAGTCTATCCCTTTGAGCTATCATCTTAATATTATATTGAATCAGGCATCATTCAAATTTAATATCATTGTCTAAAATATTACGTTGTGTGTCCTAATGTCATCATCAATGTTTAACTTAATACTAATTTTACATATACATATTTTCAAAGTATAATACACAATGTAACAAATGGCTCTTACAAGTTCTGAGTGATCAATGACACAAGTATTGAGCAATTTGATTCGTTAGTGATAATAGAAAATGTATATTTCAATCAGATTGGCTGACGTAATAAATCATGTGATTATAAATTTCCCAATCAAAAGTGGTGGAAAATTTAAGTAGTCGGTGGGTTGTTTTTGAGCATTGCGTTGAATTTGGTGTGAAAAGTGTTACGTCAAATTTGGTACGAAGTGGAGAATGGGGACTTGTATTTTACATGTCTTAAACATGATGCAAATAGATTTATCCAAAAAAAAAAAAAAGAAAGTTAGCTATATAATATATTTATTTCATTTTTATCTCTATATCTATTAGTGCACTAAATTTGGGGCAATATGGATTATATTAAACTTTGTCTCTCATTACAAAGCAAGGGGACAATATTATTGCTCCAAATTTGGTGCAAAGGATTGCTCCAAATTTGGTGCACTAGTAGATATAGAGATACAAAAGAAATTAATATATAACATAATATAGCTAACTTCCTTTTTTACTTTGCACCAAATTTGGAGCAATAATATTGTTTGATTTAGAAAGAGTATACAATTTTAATAAAGTTTCTAATTTACTTTTATTATCTAATATGCTTCATTCTCTTGCAGCATCAAACATAACCTTTCTGTGTTTTCAGACTCCCATTGATTTCTATATCATTTGCGGCCTCAAGGGTGGCAGTTTGAACGATAGATACGTTGCGTCACAATTGACGCAAGTGTATCTGTTGAAGGTTTGATTAATTGGCAAGAGGGTCAAATGGAGTCGAATGTGACGGGGGGATGATCAGTATTCTGCTCGAATAACACAGGCATCGATCTGCATCGGATTTATATTGCGGGAGCGTATATTATGTCACACATTTCAACATTTGACAATATTGATGATTTGTTAACTATGTCGGGTCAACTTTTCATCAAATTTGACGCTGACTTCCAGCGCATTAAGTTGAGGCTTTGATAAATCGGCCACTTAAAGTTTATTTTATCCATACCTTACTTTTGGTTTAAAATGGCAAGATATCAAGGTTGAACTTTTTTTGTATTTCCTTATAATAACAGAATTTAATGGGTCAGCTGAAAACCAATATTCACTGCAGGTCCAGTTCTAGGCTAATTAAAACCCTTTTATAAAATCCACCTGGGACTCTCTTGGCATTGATTTAACCAGTATGTGTCAGCAACATACATAGAACAAACATACAAGTATCGATATTCCCCAAAGAGGTGCGCTTGTGTGCAGCGATAACAGTTCAGACGAATCCAAATGAATCGGGTTGCACTCCCAAAAAGATGATCCAGGGTGGACTCCTACAAACAATAAAGACAAAAAAGAGAGGCGAAACATAGAGCAGTATCATATGGGATATGCAGAGGCACAACAGTTAGCCCTCCCCCCAAGATCACGAACTACTCACAGACAGAGTGGCACAGAGTGCAAATGTTAGCAGGCCGGGACTGTTGTGGGTCGCCCGACAGACACGCTGGGGCTATTGACATCACAGGGACTCGTCCAATCAGTGTGTTGGTTCCTCCAGAGCACCTGCAGCAATCTTGTTAGAAAGTCAATGTAGATGGCTATATTAGTTGGCTGACATAAACAGTGTTTATAGTAATGGCATACCACAAAACAGCGCAAGGTAAAAGTGAAGACAATTTATTAAAATAGTCTAAAAACAACAGCGAAGCGTTTCTCGGCTAATAGCCATTTCATCAGGCTGTATAGCTAAAAATGATTCATCTCACTAAATACCCTACGCTGACCAAATCTAACGCAAAAAAGGATTTAACTGTTTAGGTGATGGTATATATATACATACATTATCCCAACATATTACATGTATATATATATATATATATATATATATACATACAAAAAAGATTCATGCTTTCTAAAAGACTTGTACAATAGTCATACAACAATATAAAAATTCATAAATATGTTCATTACAACAATTAATATTTATGATATTAAATGAATACCAAACTATTGATCTGATAATCAGACTAGCCCATAATATCATATAAATGTCTTGCCCCCCTAATCATATATTAGGATACCTGTACCTGTCCCCACACACCAATGATAGAGGGTTATAGGCATTATTCAGTATATCATAACAACACAGTGACAGTAGATCGTGAACATAGTTAGGTCATATGTGATAATAAAATACTCTAGTACCAGTGTAGAAATAGTGTACCCCCAGATAGATATTGTTGAATAATAACCTCTATATTAACAGTATATCAATACGCATAGCTCAATGTCATATCTACAGATGATGTGTAGTAAGACATGTATCATCTACTGACATTATCATCCTCTCAGGAGAGAGTAAAAATCCTTGACAAGTAAAAATCCTTAACATGATAATGGGTAGACTGTGGCATAGGGAGACTCACTGGATCACATTATTCTGCATCATTAGAAGGCCATCAGATCTATATTAAGATTAAGACCATTAGGGAGGAGGCTCTTCAAAGTGTGTATCCAGTAGGTCTCCCTGTGACTAATTCTAGAGAGCCTATTATACAAATGAGATAGAGGAATCAACTCTATTGGACTAATGGTGTAACAGTCAATGTTGCCACCATGTGAATGATTACAGTGTCTATAGACACTATGGTTTTTGTAATTGTTTTTCATGTTCCGTACATGTTTGGACCATCTGATGCTCAATCTCCTACAGGTCCTACCTACGTACTGTACCCATATGCCTTGTCATAAACATAATGATGTTCAAAAGATCCTTCTAATGATACAGAATAATGTGATCCAGTGAGTATATATGGTATATATTGTTATATGTTCATTTCACTATATATAATATTTTTTCTATATATTTTATCACAATATCTGTGCATCATAAGATGCCAACACTAACATTCTCACTTTGAATTCTATAAATATCCACTTAGTAGTTTATCTCTACATATATATCCACAGGCATTGTCATGTTATTTTAGTCAGTGTACTACCATGGCCTAGCTATATCAATGTGTGTGTACAGTTTGTAATATCTGGTCAAACATTTTGCTATATATTATCTCATAGTTATTTTGGGTGAGTGTATATATATATATATATTTCTCCACCTATTTTTCAAGGAAACAATTTATTAAAATGTTGTCAGTAGGTGATAGAACTAACAAGAGGTTACTACTGGTATCATATACAGCCTCATCTAATATTGCATCTAGTGAGGAAAACTCGATAGATAATTAATCTATACATGCCCTATTTGCAAAATTAGAATAGTTGATCAATACTGAATGCAGACACTGGCTTGATTCAGAGATGTTACAAAAATATTTAGACAAAATAACAGGTTCCACGGGGCTTAGGTTATCTAAAAGCTGTTCTTTCAAAGAGGATCCTGTTGTGATGTCTAAATGGAAGGAGGGCTCTTAGTGAGTGCTCCCATACTTTAATGAGAATTTTGATTGCCCATAGAAAGACATTAGTAGAACAGACCTTTTAAAGAGATTGACACCATACAGGCCAGTTTACACAAATATAAAACACTGTATGAAGATTTGAATAGTATGGTCCTACAGAAAATGGACACATATCAAAAAGATCTTATAATGTTAAAAACCGTAAGATCATTAGGGATGAGGAAGATTATATTAAAGGAGAAGTGTTTACATATAATAAAAAGAAAATGATTCAGATAGCCCCTCCAGTATCCCAAGGTGAGTATTCCAATGATCAGGGGCTACCTAAGAATTCCTCTGACAATTGGATAAGTCACTCATCATAAAAACAAAAAATAAAAAAAGAATAGAATCAACAGAATGCACCTCGGATGTGATTGTTTTTTGCATTGACAGGTGACTGATGACCATGTCACAGTGTTTATAATCGCCGAAGCAAGACTGTACAATGGGTGTCACATGGTACCAGATATCTCAGGCTTTAGCCACTAACAGCTGTCAATTTCATAAAAGATCTTTGTGAATTATCTCTCAATGCACCAGCTTCACTACGTGACAATAGGTTATTTTGGCAGAAATTGCTTTTGCAGCTATTTTTCAGACTCCAATTTCAGAGGGCCATTGAGGTTTTTCCAGTTCACTTTAAAAAGACGTGTGATGTGCTTCAGAAGGCTTTTTGTAGGGTTTTTAAATCTGAAAACATTCCAGTCCATTACAAAACTCAGTTACTCTGTATTTAATAGCTTCTCAGGTAAATTAAAAATAGTATTCTATTCCAAAGGTTTTTTGCAAAAACATATTTACACTACATTAAAGTCATCTCTATAAATACTTAATATAAAAATAATTTAAAGGGACACAGCTGTAATATTATTATTTTTTATTTAAAGGGACATTGAGCGCCATAACTACAGTAGCATGGTTACTACTCAGTAGTAGTAGCCATGCTAGAGTACTTGTACTCAGCAGTTTAATGTTCCCAATGACTTGTTATACCATGCTACTAAATGTATTGCAAATTGTTTAATTGGTGCAATAAACAGCTGTTTTTGCTTATTACAATCACCACCCCTAATATAATTTTCAATAGCTAAATATTGTCTTTGTCTATAAAGAGGTATTGGCTTTGTGTATAGAGAGACATATACGATAAGCAGACCTTCTGTTCCTCTTTGCTCAGCCCATTTGAATGGGCATGCTTTTGAGCACAGAAAATAAACTTTAAGGAACAATTTCCCCATACATGTAATACTATTCTATGAATAAAGAAACACATTAAGGGGAAACAAAATTGAATAGTGCATTACAAAATAACTTAAGGCACATTAGTTATTTTGTAACATAAGGCTTAGGGGCCTATTTATCATTGTGTCAATCTCAACGCATTCGCTGAAGTCAATACACTCGCCAGACATCGCTGCTGCGAATCTATATACGTTGGCCTTATTTATTAAAAAATCCATCAAAAATAAGTGCGTCAAGTTTGGCGCGATGATCCTGAGACTGTTGATAAATAAGAGTCATCGATGTCGCGGATATTCAGTTTTTTCCAACTTTATTTATACCATTTCATTACTGTCCATGAACAAGCACATTTCTCTGAAGTTTTTTTCCCCATTTATTATTGTCCAAGAAATAGCTAGATTTATACCTGAACAAACAATAATATCTCAAAGAAAGTTATATTTCTATTTATTTGTTATACGAAAAATCTGATATATGATATTTTCACATAAATTAATGTGTATTTGTATTTCTATAAATCATGATATGCCTATCTCATGTTTTTTTCTTTTTTTAAATGATTATTAATTCTAGAATTTTGTACATATGTCTATGCACAAACTTGTGTTATGTATATATATATATATATATATATATATATATATATATATATATATATATATATATGTGTGTGTGTGTGTGTGTGTGTGTGTTTATGTCAGAAATCTTTTGCAAACATATTACATGTCCCTAAATTCCTTATTTTGTTCTAAGCAATCTTGTCTTTCATATCGCTGTGTTTATTTATACCACTATATTTTTATATAGTGTAAATATATAATAATTGTGAATATAACATGTATTCAGGGTATAATATGTATCTATTTGAAATCAATGGATATTTTAAGAGCTGGGCCAGTTTTCTCTCTGCACCTGTGTAACCCTTTCTGATTGCAGTCTAGTTTAAAACACTAGCCCTACACAGGTGTTAAAAAATGTGCTGGTCTATAAGATGACATTTCTTAATGAAAATGAAGTTCAAGAGAAGGAAGAAAAACACTGAAAATAGTATGACAGTAAAGAGGTGATTTTAATTTCTGCTGTATCTGATTCATGACAGTTTAATGTAAGGTAGTCTATCCCTTTGAGCTATCATCTGAAGATTATTTTGAATCAAGCATCATTCAAATTTAATATCATTGTCTAAAATATTACATTGTGTGTCCTAATGTCATCATCAATGTTTAACGTAATACTAATTTTACATATACATATTTTCAAAGTATAATACACAATGTAACAAATGGCTCTTACAAGTTCTGAGTGATCAATGACACAAGTATTGAGCAATTTGATTCGTTAGTGATAATAGAAAATGTATATTTCAATCAGATTGGCTGATGTCACAAATCATGTGATTATGCATTTACCAATCAAAAGTGGTGGAAAATGTAAGTAGTCGGTGGGTTGTTTTTGAGCATTGCGTCGAATTTGGTGTGAAAAGTGTTGTGTCAAATTTGGAACAAAGTGGAGAATGGGACTTGTATTTACATGTCTTAAACATGATGCAAATAGATTTATCCAAAAAAAAAAAAAAAAAGGAAGTTAGCTATATAATATATTTATTTAATTTTTATCTCTATATCTATTAGTGCACTAAATTTGGGGCAATATGGATTATATTAAAGTTTGTCTCTCATTACAAAGCAAGGGGACAATATTATTGCTCCAAATTTGGTGCAAAGTATTGCTCCAAATTCGGTGCACTAGTAGATATAGAGATACAAAAGAAATTAATATATAACATAATATAGCTAACTTCCTTTTTTTACTTTCGCACCAAATTTGGAGCAATATATTGTTTGATTAGAAAGAGTATACAATTTTAATAAAGTTTCTAATTTACTTTTATTATCATAATATGCTTCATTCTTCTATGCAGCATCAAACATAACCTTTCTGTGTTTTCAGACTCCCATTGATTTCTATGGCATTTGCGGCCTCAAGGGTGGCGGTTTGAACGATAGATACGTTGCGATCACAATTGACGCAAGGCGTATCTGTTGAAGGTTGATTAATTGGCAAGAGGGTCAAATGGAGTCGAATGTGACCGTGGATGATCAGAATTTTGCTTGAATAACACAGGCATCGATCTGCATCGGATTTATATTGGCGGGAGCGTATATTATGTCACACATTTCAACATTTGACAATATTAATGCTCTATAGGTGGAGTAATGGTTTGGGCTGGTATCATCAAATATGAGCTGTGGGGCCTTTTCAGGATGAGATGGAGTCAAGCTCAACTCCCAGTACTCCTAATGCCAGTTTCTGGAAGAACACTTCTTCAAGCAGTGGTACAGGAAGAAGGTCTGCATCCTTCAAGAAAAACATGATTTTCATGCAGACAATGCTCCATCACACGGGGGCGTCCAAGTACTCCACAGCGTGGCTGGCAAGAAAGGGTATAAAAGAAGAAAATCTAATGACATGGCCTCCTTGTTCACCTGATCTGAACCCACATTGAGAACCTGTGGTCCATCATCAAATGTGAGATTTACAAGGAGGGAAAACAGTACACCGTCTCTGAACAGTGTTTGGGAGGCTGTGGGTTGCTGCTGCACGCAATGTTGATGGTGAACAGATCAAAACACTGACAGAATCCATGGATGGCAGGCTTTTGAGTGTCCCTTTGCAAAGAAAGGTGGGCTATATTGGTCACTGATTTGGTTTTTGTTTTGTTTTTTGAATGTCAGAAATGTATATTTGTGAATGCTGAGATGTATATATTGGTTTCACTGGTAAAAATAAATCATTGAAATGGGGTATATATTTGTTTTTGTTAAGTTTGCCTAATAATTATGCACAGTAATAGTCACCTGCACACACAGATTCCCCCTAAAATAGCTATAACTAAAAACAAACTAAAAACTACTACCAAAACTATTCAGCTTTGATATTAATGAGTTTTTTGGGTTCATTGAGAACATGGTTGTTGTTCAATAATAAAATTAATCCTCAAAAATACAACTGCCTAATAATTCTGCACTCCCTATATATAATATTAGTCGAAACAATTGAGTGAGGGCTATATACAAACTAATTTTAAGAATAAATCCAATTATTACACCCCCAATTGCAGAATAATGCTCACATTGAGATTTTTAAACAGTTGGTTAGTGATGATATGGAATCAATTCCGAGAAATAATAGTAAAATTAAGTATAACATTTATGTCAATGAGCGAAGCGCTATAGAAAGTTTGAGAAGGGACAAGTCCTTGGTTATTAGGCAGGCAGACAAGGGAGGTGGTACTGTCCTCCAAAATTTGGAAGATTTACCGTCTGGAAGCTCGGAAATACTTTTTGATGCTTTATATTTAGTGATGTCGCGAACATAAAAATTTGGGTTTGCGAACGGCGAACGCGAACTTCCACAACTGTTCGCGAACCGGGTGAACCGCCATAAACTTCAATAGGCAGGTGAATTTTAAAACCCATGGGGACTTTTTCTGCCACAATAGTGATGGAAAAGTTGTTTCAACGGGCACTAACACCGGGACTGTGGCATACCGGAGGGGGGATCCATGGCAAAACTCCCCATGGAAAATTTCATAGTTGATGCAGAGTCTGGTTTCAATCCATAAAGGGCATAATCACCTAACATTCCTAAATTGTTTGGGAATAACGTGCTTTAAAACATCAGGTATGATGTTGTATCGATCAGGTAGTGTAAGGGTTACGGCCAGCCTTCACAGTGCGCGAGTGAGGTGATATACCTGCCCTGACCATGCTTTGCAGACCCAGGTATCAGTGGTCAGATGGACCCTTGCCCCAACACTGTGTGCCAGACATGCCATTATAGCAGACTTATATGGTTTTTGGCGTTGCTTTTTGGTAATTAGAAGGCTGCTAAATGCCACTGCGCACACAAGTGTTTTATGCTCAGCAGTGAAGGGGTTAAATAGGGGAGCATGTAGGAGCTTGTAGAGTTAATTTTAGCTTAAGTGTAGTGTAGTAGACAACCCACAAGTATGATCTAGGCCCTTTTGGTATATTTCATGCCACCAATTCACCGCCAAATGCCGATCAAATTTAAAAAAAACTTAAATTTTTTCGCAATTTTAGGTTTCTCACTGAAATTATTTACAAACAGCTTGTGCAATTATGGCACAAATGGTTGTAAATGCTTCTCTGGATCCCCTTTGTTCAGAAATAGCAGACATATATGACTTTGGCGTTTGCTTTCTGGTAATTAGAACACGTGTATTATGGCTAGCAGTGAAGGGGGTTAATTAGGTAGTTTGTAGGGAGCTTGGGTTAATTTTAGCTTAGTGTAGAGATCAGCCTCCCACCTGACACATCAGACCCCCTAATCCCTCCCAAACAGCTCCCCTTCCCTCCCCCCACCCCACAATTGTCCCCAGCCATCTTAAGTACTGGCAGAAAGTCTGCCAGTACTAAAATAAAAGGGTTTTTAAAATTTTTTTATTTTTTTTTACCAATTGTAACATATGCTGTGGTGTAGCATCCCTACTTAGCCATAAAACCTCCCTGATCCCCCCAAAACAGCTCTCTAAACCCTCTCCATCTGCCTTATTGGGTGGCCATCTTGGGTACTGGCAGCTGTCTGCTATTATTTCACAGTCAAAAAAGTGTTGTTTTTTTTAAAATGTACACTACTGTTACACCAGATATGAGTGGTGGCACTGGGCAAGTGGGCACATAATACGCTGGTGAGCCTGACACACATGCTGGCAGGCAGGCAGGCAACTGCAATTAGATTACACAGGAAAAAAAAAAAAGCAGACTGATGTTTTAGCCCTAAAAAGGGCTTTTTGGGGGTGCTGTCCTTCCAGCAGAGATCAGATGAGTCCTTCAGGACTGTAGTGGACACTGAATACACTAGCCTAGCTATCGATTTCCCTATTAAATCAGCAGCAGCTACACTGTCCCTCCTCTTACTAAGAATGCAGCTTCCAAATGAATCTAAAATGGATGCTGTCCAGGAGGTGGGAGGGTCTTGGAGGGAGGGTCTGCTGCTGATTGGCTGTAATGTGTCTTCTGACTGTGAGGTACAGGGTCAAAGTTTACTCAATGATAAAGAATAGGGGGTGGACCGAACATCGCATATGTTCGCCGTCCGCGGCGGACGGCGAACATGCTATGTTCGCCGGGAACTATTCGCCGGTGTACTATTTGCGACATCACTATTCATATTACATTCTATTGAGTCATGACCCAACTGCACATAACAAAGGTATATTAAAAGACCTTGTAGATTTCGCATATAAGGAAGGTATAATACTTAAGAAGGAAAAGGAATTTTTGGTTCCTAAAGGAACCTAATTACGCTTTCTACTATCATCTACCCAAACTACATAAAAATCCTAGTTGCCCTCCAGGGAGGCCTATAATTGCGGGTATTGGAAGCCTCACTGATAATGTGTCTTCTTATGTTGACCACTTTTTGCAAAAGTACGTTTGTGGTCTTGAATCTTATATTTGAGATTCCACTGATTTAAAAAGAAATTGAGAGTCATTGACCATCACTCCTGATTATTATGGATAACTTCTGATGTCCAGTCGCTATACTCCAATATATCACATCAATTAGGTATTTCAGCGATATCTGAATATTTACAGAGAGATATCTATCTACCTTCCAATCAATGCAAGTTTATTTTACAACTTATATCATTCATCCTGAGGCATAACTATTTTTTGTTTCAGGATGAATTTTTCCTTCGAGTCAAGGGTACTGCCATGGGTACCAGGTTCGCCCCAAGTTATGCCAATTTGTTCATTGGATCTTTTGAACATCATTATGTATATGACAAGGCATATGGGGCAAACCTGGTATTCTATGGGCGGTACATTGACAATATGATCTTTGTTTGGAGGGTAGATATTGCCTCTGCCAATTCCTTTGTGGAACATCTTAATCTTAATGATAGGGGACTATCTTTTACCAGTTCTATACACCATGAGACTATAGTATTTTTGGATCTTGAACTGAAATTTCAGAATAGTAGGGTGACTAGTGTTACTCATTTTAAAACAGTTGATTGTAACAGCTACCTTGATTTAAATAGTCACCACTATTTCCCTTAGAAATGCAATGTACCATATGGCCAATTCAAACAGATCCATCCATAATTGTAGCACCTTAGCTGATTATGAAATTCCAAAGTCTTGTACTCAAAGAACAGTTCAATGAAAAACATTATCCCTCTCACATTATAGATAATGGCTATCAAAGAGCCAAATTTGATAAAAGGGAGGAATATTTTAAATCTAATAGGACCATCACAGTTGGGTCCAATTTGACAGATAATTCTGTTTTATTTATCACAGAATATAACTGCCATCATAAACTAATTAGACAAATTATCACCAAATATTGGAGTATCCTTAAAAAGGACCCAGTTTTGGGTAACCTTTTAGGGGCAAAGCCCAGAATAGTTTATAAAAAAAGCACCTAATTTAAAAACAATGTTGGCCCCCAGTAAAATTGTGAATCATAGCATTTCTAATAACTGTAAGCGGTCAAGAGCTCTAGCTGTAGGGTCCTTTAGATGGGGAGTCAACATTGTTTTTAAATTAGGTGGTTTTTTGGGTAACCTTTTAGGGGCAAAGCCCAGAATAGTTTATAAAAAAGCACCTAATTTAAAAACAATGTTGGCCCCCAGTAAAATTGTGAAACATGGCATTTCTAATAACTGTAAGCGGTCAAGAGCTCTAGCTGTAGGGTCCTTTAGATGGGGAGTCAACAGATGTAAACTTTGTGCTAAGATAACACACAAACGAAAGACATTTAAATCAAATGTGACTGGGAAAACAATTTTCTATAATTGGACATATTTTTTGTACTTCCCGCTTTGTTGTTTATTTGTTATCATGTGTTTGTGGGGTACAGTACGTAGGTAGGACCTGTAGGAGATTGAGCATCATATGGTCCGAACATGTTATGAAACATGAAAAACAATTAAAAAAACCATAGTGTCTCTAGACACTGTAAACTTTAACATGGTGGCAACATTGACTGCTTCACCATTTGTCCGATAGAGTCGATCCTCTATCTAATTTGTATAATATGCTCTCTAGACTTAGAGGCCTAGTTATCAAGCCTTCAACCTCAAATACCCTGGAATTCCGCAGCGTATTTGTGGCGAGGCTGATTGCCTTAGTTATCAAAGGCTAGATACCGGCAAAAGTAGAATTTTGTGACGTAAACTTCGATCCGCCGGACTCAGTCCGACACAGATCGATTCTTACGTCACTCCAGATGTTCCGCACACAAGTTGCGACACAATCTGACTATTTTTGCTAGTTATCAAAAAACTAGCAGGTACGCTCGGCACTTTTCCGGCCCAGTGTACCTGGATTTCAAACCGCCGCCCTTGAGGCGGCGGATGCCATAGGAATCAATGGGAGTCTGACCATAGCGAAAGTACAAGTTCGCTGCTGCCCGACATCCCATTGATTCCTATGGGAGCTGTCTACACCTAACACCCTAACATGTACCTCCGAGTCTAAACACCCCCAATCTGTCCCCCCCCTACACCGCCGCAACTAAATAAATGTATTACCCCCCTAAACCGCCGCTCCCGGAGCCCACCGCAAGCTACTCTATACATATTAACCCCTAATCCGCTGCTTCCCAGAGCCCACCGCAACTATAATATATGTATTAACCCCTAAACCGCTGCTCCCGGAGCCCACCGCAAGCTACTCTATACATATTAACCCCTAAACCGCCGCTCCCTGACCCTGCCACAACCTATATTAAATTTATTAACCCCTAATCTGCCCCCCCCTACACCGTCGCCACCTATAATAAATTTATTAACCACTATCCTGCCCCCCACAACAACAACCGCCGCCCACTGTAATACATTTATTAACCCCTAAACCTAAGTCTAACACTAACCCTAACATCCCCCCTAACTTAAATATTAATTAAATAAATCTAAATAATATTTCTATTATGAACTAAATGAATCCTATTTAAAACTAAATACTTACCTTTAAAATAAACCCTAATATAGCTACAATATAAATAATAATTATATTGTAGCTATTTTAGGATTTATATTTATTTTACAGGCATCTTTCAATTTATTTTTAACTAGGTACAATAGCTATTAAATAGTTATTAACTATTTAATTGCTTACCTAGCTAAAATAAAGAGAAATGTACCTGTAAAATAAAAACTAACCTAAGTTACAATTACACCTAACACTACACTATCATTAAATAATTATTCCTATTTAAAACTAAATACTTACCTGTAAAATAAACCCTAATATAGCTACAATATAAATAATAATTATATTGTAGCTATTTTAGGATTTATATTTATTTTACAGGTAACTGTATTTATTTTAGCTAGGTAGTTATTAAATAGTTAAAACGATTTAATCACTATTCTAACTAGCTAAAATAAATACAAAGTTACCTGTAAAATAAATATAAATCCTAAGATAGCTACAATGTAATTATAATTACATTGTAGCTATCTTAGGGTTTATTTTACAGGTAAGTATTTAGTTTTAAATAGGAATAATTTATTTAATGATAGTGTAGTGTTAGGTGTAATTGTAACTTAGGTTAGTTTTTATTTTACAGGTACATTTCTCTTTATTTTAGCTAGGTAGCTATTAAATAGTTAATAACTATTTAATAGCTATTGTACCTAGTTAAAATAAATTGAAATATGCCTGTTAAATAAATATAAATCCTAAGATAGCTACAATATAATTATTATTTATATTGTAGCTATATTAGGGTTTATTTTAAAGGTAAGTATTTAGTTTTAAATAGGATTAATTTAGTTCATAATAAAAATATTATTTAGATTTATTTAATTAATATTTATGTTAGGGGGGTGTTAGGGTTAGTGTTAGACTTAGGTTTAGGGGTTAATAAATTTATTACAGTGGCGGCGGTGTAGTGGGGGGCAGGATAGGGGTTTAATAAATTTATTATAGGTGGCAACGGTGTAGGGGGGCAGGATAGGGGTTAATAGGTATAATGTAGGTGGGCAGCGGTGTCCGGGAGCGGCGGGTTTAGGGTTTTAATACATTTATCAGAGTTGCGGCAGGGTTCTAGGAGCGGCGTTTTAGGCGTTAATACATTTATCAGAGTTGCGGGAGGGTCTAGGAGCGGCGGTTTAGGGGGTTAATAACTTTATTTAGTTGCGGGGGGCTCCGGGGGCGCCGGTATAGGGGGTAGAACAGTGTAGTTAGTGTGGGTGCTTAGTGACAGGCTAGCAATAAAGCTGGGAAAAAGCCGAAGAGCAGCGAGATTGGATGAGTGATAACTCTCACAGTCCGCTGCTCATCGCCCCGCGGCTTTTTGACAGCTTTATTTGATAACTTAGGCGAAATTTTTCAGGTCTGCGGCGGCGATGTGAGGCGAGCTTAGGCGGGTGTATTGGGCCGGCGAAGGCAGGAAAGTTGACACGTTGATAACTACCCCCCTTAGTCCAGAGGGAGACCTACCTGGATTACACACTTTGAAGAGGCCTCCACCCTACTGGTCTTAATCTAATATAGATCTGATGGCCTTCTAATGATACAGAATTATGTGATCCAGTGAGTCTCCCTATGCCACAGTCTACCCATTATCTTGTTAAGAATTTTTACTTGTCAAGGATTTTTACTCTCTCCTGAGAGGATGATCATGTCAGTAGATGATCTCTGGAACTTGTAAACATTTTTATATATATACTATGAATTGCAGACTATACATGTCTTACTACACATCATCTGTAGATATGATATTGTGCTATGCGTATTGATATACTGTTAATATAGAGGTTATTATTCAACAATATCTATCTGGGGGTACACTAGTTCTACACTGGTACTAGAGGATTTTATTATCACATATGACTAACTATGTTCACGATCTACTGTCACTGTGTTGTTATGATATACTGTATAATGCCTATAACCCTCTTTCATTGGTGTGTGGGGACAGGTACAGGTATCTTAATATATGATTAGGGGGGCAAGACACTTATATGATATTATGGGCTAGTCTGATTATCAGATCAATAGTTTGGTATTCGTTTAATATCATAAATATTAATTGTTGTAATGAACATATTTATGAATTTTTATATTGTTGTATGACAAGTCTTTTAGAAAGAACAAATCTTTTTTGTATGTGTTTATATATATATACATGTAATATGTTGGGAGAATGTATGTATATATACACCATGACCTAAACAGTTAAATCCTGTATTGGGTTAGAGAGGTGTGTACTGAGACCGCACCCTGATTGGTCAGCGTAGGGTATTTAGTGAGATGAATCATTTTTAGCTATACAGTCTGGTGAAATGGCTATTAGCTGAGAAACGCGTCGCTGTTGTTTTTAGACTATTTTAATATATTGTCTTCACTTTTACCTTGCGCTGTGTTTTGTGGTATGCCATTACTATAAATACTGTTTATGTCAGCCAACTAATATAGCCATCTACATCGGCTTTCTAACAAGATTGCTGCGGTTGCTCTGGAGGAACCGACACACTGATTGGACGAGTCCCTGTGACGTCAATAGCCCCAGCGTGTCTGTCGGGCGATCCACAACAGTCCCGGCCTGCTACCATTGGCACTCTGTGCCACTCTGTCTGTGAGTAGTTCATGATCTTGGGGGGGAGGGCTAACTGTTGTGCCTCTGCATATCCCATACTATACTGCTCTATGTTTGGCGCCTCTCTTTTTTGTCTTTATACATAGAACAGTGATATTATCCTTTTTTTCTGCCAGTAATACACAGAATGATAATTTGCCCCTTTTGTGTCATAAAGATAACATTGTGCTCACTCATGTGGAGTAACTTAGGAGTCAACACTGATTGGCTAAAATGCAAGTCTGTCAAAAGACCTAAGATAAGGGGCAGTCTGCAGAGGCTTAGAAACAAGGTATTCCCTGTTGATTATGCAAAACTGGGGAATGGGTAATAATGGGATTATCTTTTTAAATAATAAAAATCTGGAGTAAACTGTTCCTTTAATGCCTATCAAATCATAACTATTTTTTTTCAACTTTACTAATAGTAAATAAGGAACATATTCCAAGACAAGAATGTCACACCTTTTAACTACTACCATAAAAAACAATATAAAGTCTTTTTTTATATAAAATGTGGGGTTATTAACAAATGAATTGTAGTGTACCCTTATTGGGCTAGATTACAGGTGGCTCTCTAAACATTTTTTGCTCACACACTAGCTGCATTCAAAGTTAAATTTTAATGCGGCAGAGTTAGCACACGGATTACAAGTGGAAAGTAAAAAAGTTAGCGCAAGAGCGAATAACTGATGCGCACTAACTTTAGGACTTTGAATAACATGACCATGTTAACTTCTTCTCCCATAGGCCCCCATTTATCATTGTGTGGGATGGACATGATCCGCTATAGTGAACCATGTCCGCCTCACATCGATAAATGCCGACAGCAGGGGGTGCTAGCAGGGGGGTGTCAATCAACCCGATCGTATTTGATCGGGTTGATTTCTGTCCACCACCTCAGAGCAGGCGGACAGGTTATGGAGCAGCGGTCTTTAGACCGCAGCTTCATAATTTGTGTTTCTGGCGAGCCGTTTGGAGCTTGATAAATAGACCCGATAGACTTCAATAGAGCGCACTGTTAAAAAAAAACCAAAAAAAACCCAATAATACTCATGTTAACCCAACACCACATTTGACAAATGTGCTAAAGCCGATGATATTTCTGCATATTTTTCATTGTAATGTTCTTCATATACGTCATACTGTATATAATTTCTTTGAAAATAAATATCTATACCTGTATATATGAAATATCCAGGCTTATATATATATATATATATATATATATATATATATTAATATATATAGAGAGAGAGAGAGAGAGAGAGAGAAATATCTATTTTAAAATTTAGAGTACAAAGAACATTTTCTTCTAAGTAGAGAACATTGGAATGTAAAATATTAACATTCATAACGTAATAAAACATATTATAACACAGTGTAAGGGTAAAAAAATAATCTTCACCAAACACATCAAAATCACATTTAACCTATCTTTTCCAGTCTATCAGTGGGTGTTCCTGCAATTAACATATATAGGAAAGTCAAAATGAAACTTTCATGACTCTGGCAAATTAGTTTTTCTGAATATTTGTCTGTTGAACTATTCGTATTCATTTTGTTTAAAACAAAACAAATACTGAATATTTAGAGAATATTTACATTTATATTCCTTTGCTATGGGTATAAAAGTTCACCTGTAGCTTTATACTAACCTATAGTGTGCTGGAGACCTGCGCTAATCCCAGCTCTTCTTCAAAGAGTTTTAAGCTTTTTCAAGATTTCAACAGCTAGTATATACTGATCTAAATCAATAAAGAAATAGTATCATAAAAGGTATAAGTCTGCGATCAGTCGTACCAATTATAGTAATATAAGAAAAATATATAAATATACAAATAAGTTAAAAATCAGTTAAAAATAAGTTAAAAATATGTGGTAAAATGCACAGTCCCAAAATTTGATAAAAAGAGAGGTCAGAAAGTAATCTTCGTCAGTTTCTCCCCCTTTTGGATGTGCAAATACTTCCAGTCCCCCTCAATTGTATAAGGTAAGAATGTAGCAATATCACTAATGGACTAGGCACCTCCTGTAGTATGGATCAAGCTGGTCATGGATCTCTGGAGATTGCAGAATCTTGTCACAATTTGCTCATGTAGAAATCCAGCACACACCCTTGGTTCTTGTGCTCTCTTAGTGGATGGAAACTTTCAGTTCCGGTAACCATCTATGCAGGAAAAAACAGAAAAAAGGTACATAGTGTAACCGTTTTTAATAAGGATACAATGAAAAACAAACTAAGTTCCACTCACATTTAAAATCCTCAACTAATGAGGCATGAAGTCAGCACATAAATATGACTAGCAAAGTCCAGCAGCAATTCATGATAACAAAGATATCCCAGTTAATTCCTGGAGCTCCAGTTATACAGAGACAAAGCTAGGTCCAATACAAATATAGGAGGATAACCTTCCCTATAATTTTCACCTTACGCGTTTCAAAAGGGTTAATATAGTTCAATTCCCTTCAGAGGTAAGTGACATTCATCTAAACTCACCTTAAATAGGGCCCATAATGAAAAGATTACTACATTCTGTGATTGCGATCGTCAGTGTGACACGTAAAGGGTATTTCCGGTCGCTGTGGAGCACAGGTCGTCACTACCGGTATAGCACAATGGCACTAGGGAACACAGCCTTCAATCGGATAGGTTGTCATGGATACCAACAACAATCCGCTCGCATCCGCGATTCGGAAAAGGACAATGTGTTACTTTGCGTGTCAGACTGATAAAAGAAACAAATCTACACTATTATATGCTATTCTTAAAAACAAAAACGGCTTAAGACGGCTAAAGACACACTCTTATCCTCTCAAATACTTTGACAGAAATTAGTGTTAATAGACCCCGCTAGGGTTACAGGGGTATACACAAAACAAAAATAGATACCTAGCTATTAGAACATACAATTATTTATCATATATGATTTAGATAAAGCAAATGCCCCATACAATGTATAGGCAAATTAAAATATTTACTAGAATAGGGACTTATTCATGAAACTAGACATCGAATAAAGGATTATTAAAAAACTTAAGAAAACAGTAGTCAAAATAATTAATATATATATATCTATAGAAAAAATTATTTCATAAAACATTAAAAGTATTATGAAAAGAGATTATAAACAAGTTAATTATAAATATATAAATAATTCAATAAATGAAAAAATGTTACCGTAGTCCTAAAAAATCTATGACAACTGTAAGATAATTATAGCAGCATATATAAAATTATTTAAAAATGTTTTAAAAAATCCATAAGTGGGGAAAAAACGCTACAGAGATTTGATCACACGGCACCCAAAACAAAGATATTACTCAGAAATCTTCCCTTAGGAGGAAAGGGGAGCTATTTACAAAAAAAGCTGCAATATCTATATCCACATTCAATCCCGCAGGGGTTCTTGTATTGAATGTGTGGATCCAGAAGGTCTCCCTCTGTCTTAACAGGATTTCCCTGTTACCACCTCTTTTCCCAACAAACACATGCTCTAAGATGGTACCTCTGAGACAGTCTCTGTCTATAATGGTCAGACAAGTTATGTGACTTCAGGCCCTCTTTGAAATTTGTTACATGCTCATAAAGCCTTTTCTTGTATGGCCTCGTCGTTCTACCTATATATTGAAAATTGCAGCTACATTGAAGTAGGTACACTACAAAAGTTGTCTTGCAGTTTACCAAACTATTTATCTTACATTCTTTCCTATTCGATGTAGAATTAATGCTTTTTGAAGGTTTATTGCCATGGTACATCCATTCACACGAAATGCAGTTGTCTGTTGCATTTATAGAACCCAATAGACCCCTTATTTAACCAGTTCCCCCTATTTCCCATATCCTTTAACTGACTAGGGGCTACAATAGATTTCAAATTTTTATTTCTTTTAAAAATACAATTCGGTTTTGTCCCTATTTTATCCCTTAACAGCTCATCTTTTTGTAGGATGTACCAGTGTTTTTTAAGGATCTGTTTTATACCTTCTGATCCCTCATTGTATATAGATATGAAGCTGGTATTTGCATTTCTCTGTTTCTTCTCACTTTTCAATATTTCAGAGTTAGTCACTTCCTTTCTAATAAATTTCTCCTCCACTTTTTTTGTGGGCCCTATCAATCCATTTTTTCTTATATTCTTTCTCTAAAAACTTTTGGGACAACTTCTTGGACTCTTTTTCATAGTCACTATAATCTGTACAATTCCTTTTTATCCTTTCTAGTTGTCCAACTGGGATATTTCTTATCCAAGAAGGGTGATGTCCACTGGAGGCATGGATGTACCCGTTACTATCTGTTTCTTTAGTAAATAGACAGGTTTTTATCACTCCCTGTTCTTGAAATAGTAAGAGATCTAAGAACTCGATTTCCATTTTACTATGTTTTTCAGTGAACTTGAGATTCATATTATTTATATTCAGATATTCAAAAAACTGGAGAAGTCCTTCTTCTTCCCCCTTCCAAATTAAGAGAATATTGTCTATGAATCTAGGCCAAGTAAAAACATTATTACAAAATGGCTTATTTTGCCAAATGTATTTCTCCTCCCAATATCCCATGTACAGGTTGGCGTAGCTAGGGGCAAATTTAGTGCCCATAGCCATGCCTCCAACCTGTACATAGTACTCATTTTCAAATAGAAAGTACAGGTATACCTCACTTTACAGCGCTTCACTTTACAGCGCTTCGCTAATACAGAGCTTTGTGGAGCTGAAGTTCAACCTCCAAAGATTTTGAAACAGTGCTGTAATCATCGTGAGATTGGGAGAAAATGGACTGTCACCATTTTGTTATGCGCAGTTCACTCTGTTTACAGCATTACAGTGCAATCTGTGTCTCAGTGATATAGTCTGACAAATTTTACTACAGTCATTGTCACTATTTTACAGGTACAGTATTTATTGAATACTGTGCTGTGCTAGTGTTAAACTAAATGCAGCACTATTGCACTCCTAATATTTGTTAGTTCAAACATGTTTTCAAGTTTTTAAACACACTGGCAAGTGAAAAGAAAGCTAAAACTGCCTTGTTTCACTTTAAGGCGGTTTTCACTTTACAGCGGGGCTCCAGTCCCTAACCCGCTGTATGAGCGGGGTATACCTGTAGTTCTTTTCTAAAATGAAACCAATAGCCTCCTTAAGGAAAGATTGTTTAATATGTTTAACCTGCGCTATCCTGTATTCTTTGATTTTTAATTTTATACTGTATTAGAGGTGTGAAGGGACTCCTCTGCATTTTAGGATTTGGCTGCAAGTTGCCCACAGCTAGGGTTGTGTATAGAGGTGCCCTGTAATACTATCTGGGTATTCTAATATCTGTATAGTAGCGCCATAGGGTGAATTAGGGGCTTCTGTCCCTACCTCATCAATCTTTTTGTTTAAAAAATAAGGGTACTAATTTATTACAGCTGAATTTCCACCCTACCCCCTCACATTTAATCGGAAAATTGGTTCCAAATATATTTGTTGGACTATAGAAACATTTGTTCTCAAATTGTTTTCAAATTCTTCTTTGAACTTTATTTAACCAAGGAGAATATCCTTTGAATTATCAGATAGGACAGCCTAAATGTATATTGATCAAATTTATTAGTCTTTGTTTTAAATATAATAGGAAATATAGAATCTTTATAAATTTTAGCAATTATAAATTGTTTTTTTGTGTGTAATATATACCACCGGTGGTTTGTTATGTAGAACTATTTCAATCATTTTATATTAAATTACTGATTTTAATTTTTTAACTTTGTTGAAGCATAATTATTTATTTATTTGATCTCTTTATAGCTGCTTGTGTATAGCGCTCCTTTGAATTGTTTATCTGTGCTTTAAGTTCTACACAAACATCAGTCTAGTACTGATAAAACTCTGTATGGTATATTATTCAATGTGCAGAATATAGGAATATGAAATATTCATTTTTTCATGTTGGGTTAGCACGCATGAGAATATGTGATCAAATTAGTACGTGGGTAAAGTGTTATGGCTGGATTTAGAGTTTGGCGTTAGCCGTCAAAAGCAGCGTTAAGGGGTCCTAACGCTGCTTTTTACCGCCCTCTGGTATTTAGAGTCAGCCAGGAAAGGGTCTACCGCTCACTTTCTTTCCGCGACTCCAGGCTACCGCAGATCCCCTTACCTCAATTGCGTATAATATCTTTAAAATGGGATTTGCCTAACGCTGGTATTTGGAGTCTTGGAACAAGTGAGCGGTAGACCCTCTACCGACAAGACTCCTACCGCCAAAAAAAGTCAGTAGTTAAGAGCTTTATGGGCTAACGCCGGAACAAAAAGCACTTAACAACAGTGCTAAAAAGTACACTTACACCCATAAACTACCTATGTACCCCTAAACCGAGCCCCCCCCCCACATCGCAAACCCTTTAATAAAATTTTTTAACCCTTAATCTGCCGACCGGACACCGCCACCACCTACATTATAGCTATGAACCCCTAATCTGCTGACCCTAACATCGCTGACACCTATATTATATTTATTAACCCCTAATCTGGCCCCCTCAACGTCACCACTACCTAACTACACTTATTAACCCCTAATCTGCCGACCGGAACTCGCTGCCACTATAATAAATGTATTAACCCTTAAACCGCAGCACTCCCGCCTCGCAAACACTATAATAAATTGTATTAACCCCTAATCTGCCCTCCCTAACATCGCTGCCACCTACCTACAATTATTAACCCCTAATCTCCTGTCCGCAACGTCGCCGCTACTATAATAAAGTTATTAACCCCTAAACCTAAGTCTAACCCTAACACCCCCCCAACAAATATAATTTAAATTAGACGAAATAATATTCCTATAATTAAATAAATTAATCCTATTTAAAACTAAATACTTACCTATAAAATGAACCCTAGTATAGCTACAATATAACTAATAGTTACATTGTAGCTATTTTAGGATTTATATTTATTTCACAGGCAACTTTGTGTTTATTTTAACTAGGTACAATAGCTATTAAATAGTTAATAACTATTTAATAGCTACCTAGTTAAAATAATTACAAAATTACCTGTAAAATAAATCCTAACCTAAGTTACAATTACACCTAACACTACACTATCATTAAATTAATTAAATAAATTAACTACAATTACCTACAATTACATTTAATTAAATAAACTAAACTATAGTACAAAAAAAAACAAACACTAAATTACAGAAAATAAAAAAAGAATTACAAGAAGTTTAAACTAATTACACCTAATCTAAGCCCCCTAATAAAATAATAAAAAAAAACAAAATAAAAAAATGCCCTACCCTTAAAAGGGCTTTTTGCGAGGCATTGCCCCAAAGTAATCAGCTCTTTTACCTGTAAAAAAAAAATACAACCCCCCCGCCCCAACATTAAAACCCACCACCCACATACCCCTACTCTAACCCACCCAATCCCCCCTTAAAAAAACCTAACACTAACCCCCTGAAGATCTCCCTACCTTGAGCCGTCTTCACCCAGCTGAGCCGAATTCTTCATCTAATCCGGGCGATGTGGTCCTCCATCCGGGCGAAGTCTTGATCCAAGCGGCAAGGAAGAGGTCCTCCACCTGGGCGATGTCTTCCTCCAAGCGGCATCTTCTATCTTCTTTCTTCCGGCTCCATCTTCAGACCGCCGACGCGGAACATCCACCTTCCCCGACGGACTAACGACGAATGATGGTTCCTTTAAGGGACGTCATCAAAGATGGCGTCCCTCGAATTTCGAATTCGGATTCTATCAACCAATCGGAATTAAGGTAGGAAAAATCTGATTGGCTGATTCAATCAGCCAATCATATTGAAGTTCAATCTGATTGGCTGATCCAATCAGCCAATCAGATTGAGCTTGCATTCTATTACCTGTTCCAATTAGCCAATAGAATGTGAGCTCAATCCGATTGGCTGATTGAATCAGCCAATCAGATTTTTCCTACCTTAATTCCGATTGGTTGATAGAATCCTATCAGCCAATCAGAATTCGAGGGACGCCATCTTGGATGACGTTCCTTAAAGGAACCGTCATTCGTCGTTAGTCCATCGGGAAGGTGGATGTTCTGCATCGGCGGTCTGAAGATGGAGCCGGAAGAAAGAAGATAGAAGATGCCGCTTGGAGGAAGACATCGCCCGGTTGGAGGACCTCTTCTTTGCCGCTTAGATCAAGACTTCGCCCGGATGGAGGACCACATCGCCCGGATTGGATGAAGAATTATTCGGCTCTGCTGGGTGAAGATGGCTCAAGGTAGGGAGATCTTCAGGGGGTTAGTGTTAGGTTTTTTTTAAGGGGGGATTAGGTGGGTTAGAGTAGGGGTATGTGGGTGGTGGTTTTAATGTTGGGGGGTTGTATTTTTTTTACAGGTAAAAGAGCTGATTACTTTAGGGCAATGCCCCGCAAAAAGCCCTTTTAAGGGCTGGTAAAAGAGCTGATTACTTTGTAATTTAGAATAGGGTAGGGCATGTGTTTTATTTTGGGGGGGTTTTATTATTTTATTAGGGGGCTTATATTAGGTGTAATTAGTTTAAACTTCTTGTAATTCTTTTTTTTATTTTCTGTAATTTAGTGTTTGTTTGTTTTGTTTTTTGTTTTTTTTTGTACTATAGTTTAGTTTATTTAATTAAATGTAATTGTAGTTAATTTATTTAATTAATTTAATGATAGTGTAGTGTTAGGTGTATTTGTAACTTAGGTTAGGATTTATTTTACAGGTAATTTTGTAGTTATTTTAACTAGGTAGCTATTAAATAGTTATTAACTATTTAATAGCTATTATACCTAGTTAAAATAAATACAAAGTTGCCTGTAAAATAAATATAAATCCTAAAATAGCTACAATGTAACTATTAGTTATATTGTAGCTATATTAGGGTTTATTTTCTAGATAAGTATTTAGTTTTAAATAGGAATAATTTATTTAATAATAGTAAATTTATTTAGTTTAATTAAAATTATATTGTTAGGGTGTTAGGGTTAGGGTTAGACTTAGGTTTAGGGGTTACTAACTTTATTATAGTAGCGGCGACTACTATAGGGATTAATAATTTTAGGTAGGTGGCGGCGATGTTAGGGAGGGCAGATTAGGGGTTAATACAATTTATTATAGTGTTTGCGAGGCGGGAGTGCGGCGGTTTAGGGGTTAATACATTTATTATAGTGTCGGCGAGGTCCGGTCAGCAGATTAGGGGTTAATAAGTGTAGGTAGGTGGCGGCAACGTTGGGGGGGCAAATTAGGGGGTAATAAATATAATATAGGTGTCGGCGATGTTAGGGGCAGTAGATTAGGGGTTCATAGCTATAATGTAGGTGGCGGCGATATCCGGAGTGGCAGATTAGGGTTTAATAGTATAATGCAGGTGTCAGCGATAGCGGGGGTGGCAGATTAGGGGTTAATAAGTGTAAGATTAGGGGTGTTTAGACTCGGGGTTCATGTTAGGGTGTTAGGTGCAGACTTAGAAAGTGTTTCCCCATAGGAAACAATGGGGCTGCGTTAGGAGCTGAACGCTGCTTTTTTTGCAGATGTTAGTTTTTTTTTCCGCCAGCTCAGCCCCATTGTTTCCTATGGGGATATCGTGCACGAGCACGTTTTTCCAGCTTACCGATGACTTAAGCAATGCTGGTATTGAGGGTTGAGGAGCTAAATTATGCTCAACGCTCCCTTTTCTGAGGCTAACGCAGCCATTCAGACAACTCTAAATACCAGCGTTTTCTAAGGGTGCACTGGAAAAAAACGACAAAACTCTAAATCTAGGCGTTTGTTTTTTCCCCCACTTTTTATGCTCCAATGACTTCTATGGGGGAATAAGTTACCTCGCGAGTGATATTGTAAGTTCAGTTTTTTGCACGTGTCGGGTTACTGAGTTAACTTTTTACTTTTAACTCATAATACCAGCGCAAAATGTTTACTTCTAGCTCTATTAGCGCTATAGCAAAAGCGCTAAATAGAGCTCCACTTGTAATCTAGCCGTAAATATGCTTAAACTTGCTCACAGAGATTAAATACTTATTCCAATCATGAAACTACTAAGCAAAACAGTTTCACAGCATGTTAAATATGAGCCTTTGAAAATCATATCCCCTGACTGCACAAGACAGGCAAATCGAAAAATGCCTTTTAGCACAGTATTAGTTATGTTAAAAATTACCATGAATATTATTTAGCCGCCTGCTTCAAAAATACAATATTAATCAAAGCCCATGTTTTGCAACAAAGCCTCATTTAATAGATTGTAATTAATTTTGTACTTGCATTATTCAACTGTGTGTTCAGTAATCTGAGCTCACAACAGAGGAATCTTAAAGTTAATATTATGCTGGGGTTGTATAGATCAAGCATACTGCTAAACTGTAGCTTCAAATACAGGTTTTAAGGGGGGAAAAAGATGCTTTAGCCTTTGGATGCAGAGATTGGAATCATGTGATCGCTTACACAGGCAAATATTGTGTCCCTCCTGTCATCTTCTATTTGCTCTTGACATCCTCCTCTCTTGTCAGTGTGTCACATTTATGTCTACAGAACTTTTCTAGAATGACCACAATTTAGGGGAACTATCTGTCTTGCTCTTCAAGACCCCACAGTTTCCAAAGTTTCGATTGCACCTCAAAGACTCCACTATTTAGGGTTGCATATAATCTTCACTTACCTTTTCCGACCTCAGTTCATCTTATACCTTTGTCATCCCATTAAACCACCTTATCTTGTAAGCCTAAAAGTCCAGCCTTTGTGAATTTTAACCCCTTAACGACCAAGGACGTACGCCACACGTCCTCAAAAAAAAATACACTTAATGACCGAGGACGTGTGGCGTACGTCCTTGGTCTGGAAAGCAGCTGGAAGCGATCCTGCTCGCTTCCAGTTGCTTTCCGGTTATTGCAGTGATGCCTCGATATTGAGGCATCCTGCAATAACCTTTTTTAGCAATCCGGTGCAGAGAGAGCCACTCTGTGGCCCTCTCTGCACCGGACATCACCGGCTAGTTCCGTTGGTGGGTGGGAGCCGGTTCGGGAGGCGGGTGGCGGCAATCGTTGACCGTGATGATGTGTAGGGGGGGCGGGATCGTGGGCGGGGGACATCAGAGGCACGCACGGGCGCGCGCCCGGGTGGGCGGGGGCGGGCGAGCGCACAGGGAGGGAGCGGGTGGGAACCGCTACACTACAGAAAAATTATGTATGATAACTTGTAAAAAATAGATTTAGCTATGTAAAAATAAATTAGTCAGGGGGTGGGGGATTGGTCTGTGGCAGGGGGGAAGCTACACTACAGAAAAACAGGCAAAAAAACCCACAAAAAAAAACATTTTTTTTGCAAACTGGATACTGGCAGACAGCTGCCAGTACCCAAGATGGCCCCCAATAAGGCAGAGGGGGAGGTTAGAGAGCTGTTTTGGGGGGGATCAGGGAGGTTGGGGGCTAAGGGGGGATCCTACAAAGTAGCATATGTAAATATGCTAAGGATGTTTTTTTTTTTTTTTTTTTTTAAACTTTTATTTTAGTACTGGCAGACTTTCTGCCAGTACTTAAGATGGCGGGGACAGTTGTGGGGTGGGGGAGGGAAGGGAGCTGTTTGGGAGGGATCAGGGGGTCTGATGTGTCAGGTGGGAGGCTGATCTCTGCACTAAAGCTAAAATTAACCCTGCAAGCTCCCTACAAACTACCTAATTAACCCCTTCACTGCTAGCCATAATACACGTGTGATGCGCAGCAGCACTTAGCGGCCTTTTAATTACCAAAAAGCAACGCCAAAGTAATATATGTCTGCTATTTCTGAACAAAGGGGATCCCAGAGAAGCATTTACAACCATTTGTGCCATCATTACACATATTGTTTGTAAATAATTTCAGTGAGAAACCTAAAATTGTGAAAAATTTAGCGTTTTTTTCTAATTTGATTGCATTTGGCGGTGAAATGGTGGCATGAAATATACCAAAATGGGCCTAGATCAATACTTGAGGTTGTCTACTACACTACACTGAAGCTAAAATTAACCCTAGAAGCTCCCTACATGCTCCCTAATTAACCCCTTCACTGCTGGGCATAATACACGTGTGGTGCGCAGTCGCATTTAGCAGCCTTCTAATTAGTAAAAAGCAAAACCAAAGCCATATATGTCTGCTATTTATGAACAAAGGGGATCCCAGAGAAGCATTTACAACCATGTATGCTATAATTGCATAAGTTTTTTGTAAATAATTTCAGTGAGAAAACTAAAGTTTGTGAAAAAAATTGTGAAAAAGTGAACAATTTTTTTTTATTTGATCGCATTTGGCGGTGAAATGGTGGCATGAAACATACCAAAATGGGCCTAGATCAATACTTTGGGATGTCTTCTAAAAAAAAATATATACAGGGATTCCTGAAAGATATCAGTGTCCCAATGTAACTATCGCTAATTTTGAAAAAAAAGTGGTTTGGAAATAGCAAAGTGCTACTTGTATTTATGGCCCTATAACTTGCAAAAAAAGCAAAGAACATGTAAACATTGGGACAAAATTTAGAAACTATTTAGCATATGTTTTTTTTTTGCTGGTTGTAGATGTGTAACAGATTTTGGGGGTCAAAGTTAGAAAAAGTGTGTTTTTTTCTATTTTTTTCCTCATATTTTATAATTTTTTTATAGTAAATTATAAGATATGATGAAAATAATGGTATATTTTGAAAGTCCATTTAATGACGAGAAAAACGGTATATAATATGTGTGGGTACATTAAATGAGTAAGGGGAAAATTACAGCTAAACACAAACACCGCAGAAATGTAAAAATAGCCTTGGTCCCAAACGGACAGAAAATGGAAAAGTGCTGTGGTCATTAAGGGGTTAATGGGACATGAAACCCAATATTTTTTTTATTTCCTGATTTAGAAAGAGCATGCAAATTTAAATTACTTTTCAGTCTACTTCTATTATTTATTTTGCTTCATTCTTCTTATATTCTTTGTTGAAAAGCATATCTAAATAGGCTCAGTAGCTACTGATTGGTTGCTGCACATAGATGCCTTGTGTGATTGGCTCACTCATGTGCATTATATTTCTTCAACAACGCATACCTAAAGAATGAAGCAAATTAGATAACAGATGTAAATTGGAATGTTGTTTAAAATTGTATTCTCTATCTGAATCATTAAAGAAAAAATATGTGATTCATGTCCCTTTAAACATGTCTGAGGGCCCCAATATTAAAATATTGTTCAAAACAATCCCCTTGTCAGATGGGGTATACAATTTTTTGTTTTTATATGTGAAAATAAGTAAATTCAACTTTCATAGACATAGCTTATCACTTAACAGTTAGGGGACGATTTATTATACTGCGAATGCAGCAGTTTCCGTGAGAGCCTTCAGGCTCGCCGGAAACATAAGTTAAGAAGCAGTGTCATAAGACACCTCTGAGGCGGCAGACAGCAATCATTCCGATCAGATACGATTGGGATGATTGACACCCCCTGCTAGAGGCTGATTGGCTGCGAATGTGCAGGAGGCAGAATTGGACAAGCACTTCATTAGAAATGCTTGTGCAATGATAAATGAAGACAACGTATGTCGTCAGCATTTATCAATATGTGGCGCACATGATCCGCTACAGTGGATCATGTCCGCCCGCACAATGTTAAATCGGCCCCTTAGACTTTTTATTTGTCTTTTATTCAATAGAATTAGATCAGTTACATAGAAGGTATTATTGCATTACGGAAGAGTTATGCACCATGTGATCCAACATAAAATAACCTGTGTTCAATAACTGTCCAAAGAGAAGGGTTGACTTATATGAAATTAAATTATAAAACTAGATTAACCATATAAATGTACCCATATAAAGCCCTAAATATACACTGGTCTCTCCTGGAGATAGGGCTAGTGGGTCTAGTTAGGGCTTAAGCCCCAAATTACAATCTGAGGGGCTACAAAAGAAGCACAAGTCTGTCAATTTTCAACATGATAATTTAGTTTTCTGAAGAATGCCTAAACAACCTTGTTCAGGATCTTACACTATTCTCCACATTAACAGGGAAGACACATTGACTAGTTTTCATTGGGAGATGGATACCTAAACTTCTAATCCCTGTCTTAGTCCATGGATAGATATTGGAATACACATTTGCAAACAAAATTTGAGATGATTAGACATTGTATGAGAGGAGGAAGGAAAATGTAATTCCACTAAGTATTTTATCCAAGATGCTCCACAAGATTCAGGTACCTGAAAATATATATATATATCATATAAAAATATATATAAACTTATTTGAAGATTGAAGATTGGGAATATGGATGAACTGTGACTGCTTGGTTATCCACAGCTATACAAATCAGTTATCCCATATGGGGACAGTGAAAGCAGGAGAAATAGCTCTATGGATATAATTATATAAAAGTGGCAGTAAAAATATATAGGGAGTCATGTGGCAATGGTTTTTGTAAACATGTCCAATTTTCTACTATTATAACGTTTGTTTTGTTCTCTTGTTATTCTTTTTTGAAGAGATATCTAGATAGTGCTGCCATCTAGTGCTCTTGCTAATACATAACATGGTTGTAAAACTGCTGCCATATAGTGCTGCAGACACGTGCACACTCCTGAACATACCTTCCTGCTTTTCAACAAAGGATAACAAGAAAACTAAGACATTTTAATAATATAATCAAATTGGTATGTTATTTACAATTGTATGTTCTATCTGAATCATGAAAGAAAATTTTTGTAGAATTCTATCAGCCAATCGGAATCTAAGGGGCGCCATCTTGGATGACGTCACTTAAAGTGATATTCTTTCCGAAGAAGACGTTGTTTGAAGAGGATGCTCCGCGCCGGATGTCTTGAAGATGGAGCCGCTCCGCGTCGGAAGGATGAAGATAGAAGATGCCGTCTGGGTGAAGACTTCTGCCCGTCTGGAGGACCACTTCTGCCGGCTTCATTGAGGACATCTTGCCGCTTGGATGAAGACTTCTCCAGGTAAGGGAATCTTCGGGGGTTAGTGTAAGGATTTTTTAAGGGTGTATTGGGTGGGTTTATTTTTTAGGTTAGGTCTTTGGGCTGCAATACAGCTAAATGCCCTTTTAAGGGCAATGCCCATCCAAATGCCCTTTTCAGAGCAATGGGGAGATTAGGGTTTTTTTAGTTAGGCTTTTATTTGGGGGGTTGTTTGTGTGGGTGGTGGGTTTTACTGTTGGGGGGTGTTTGTAATTTTTTTTTACAGGAAAAAGAGCTGATTTCTTTGGGGCAATGCTCCGCAAAAGGCCCTTTTTTTTTTTTTTTTTTTTTTTTTTTTTTTGAATAATTTTTTATTGAGGGTTTTTCATAATGACAACAAAAAAACTATGGCATATACATGTTTCAAAACATAGCAATGATTAACGCAATAACAATATAACAGGCAAAAAATAAGGAATAAAATATATATGATGAATGCCAAGATACATCTGAAAACCTCATTTTGTGTTTTTATATGATAATATGAGTAGCTATTATTCCAGGCTATAATGTTAAAAAGGCACTCTGAAAGAGCACTGTAGCTACTATATAGACCCATTTTATTCTGAACTAATTTGTATTTGAACGCTTTGTAATGTTAAAGTCAGGGTCATAATGTCAGGAGCTTCATAAAAAGCAAGGGGGGAATTAGGGAATAGTCAGCGGGTAAGCACCGCTTATACAGATAATTTGTCTATAGAACAATATTATAGCATACTTAAATTATTTGATGGAGATAGAAGTAATAGCAATATAAATAGCTATGGTCAACTACTGTGGGGGGGCGGAAGACCATAGAAATGTTAATGAACATGGTCACTTATTTATTGTTGTCTAACATGTGGCGTATAGGACTGTGCTATGCGAGAGTTAAATATAATTTGTAATGGGTATCAAGAAAGGGTAGATATAGCTCCTGCCTGGTTAGGATGAGAACCATGGATCAATATTGGATCAATATTGGAGCATGTATGTAGTATCTCCCCTCAGGGAGATTGTCACCACTGGACAGAGACAGTTAGGGGATAGTGGATATGACCCGCTCGCAGATAAAGAGCGGGAAAGGATGAGGGGAGATACAGTCTATAAAGAAAATGCCAAGGGAGCTAGCGGCTCTATAAGGAAGAAGCCCGGGAATATTTAGAATAAATAAAAAGTAAGAATACATTGGGGGTAATAAACAGCATGTAAATATAGGCTATAGTAGACGATATTAAAGATACAAATTGGGTATTATTGTAGATTAATCCTTTGGCATCTAGGGTATATGATATATCTGATAAAAATGAGTAAAGTGAAATCATACTAAACATTAAGTATATACGTGGTTAACTCCTTTCTATCATAGTAGCATAGGGTCTAGCAGGTATAGATATATAGTTGTGGTACTTATATATAAGTGTACCTTTAAGATAGATTATAATAATCTACAAAATTAGTAAATAGCTATATGTCCGGTGTGGGCCAAGGACTGCAGTACCATGTGTATTTCAGAACGTCAATATAACTCTGGCCAATACTTAGTGTGGTAGCTTTATATGTTGTGAGCCAGTATGTAGCATTCAGCAGAAGTAAAAATAGTGTCATTTGGGAAACTAAAGACTGCAGATATAACTATATGGCATAAAATTACATTAACTACAGAGAGGTTATAAAAAGAAATATGTGAGATGGCTAGAACAGTAAACAACATGACAAATACCAGTTGCGTAGAACTATATGAACACAATATAGAGAGAATCATATACAATTCCAGAGAAATATAGCGAAAATAATATACGCAACACCTGCTTACATCTAGATATTGTCTATGTATGTGCATACCAAACTGCAATATGTACAACTACTGTACTGCACCTATATGAAATATTTAAAACTCTTGCAAAGATTAAACTGTACAGAACTGTAATAAGCTGATGCTAAGCAGAACATTCTATACTAAAACATTGTGCATAATCTCCCAAATTGCAGCAAATCATAGAGGACTGTCATTATGTTAAATCTCTTCTAGTGTAACAGACTCAGCGGGTGATATCTACGTGACACTAGAGGGTTAGATTAGTGAGGGCATAATAGCTGTGCTCATGAATGGGCAAAAACATCTTTAACTAATCCTTTACATTTGGATATAGAAGGCCTTAATAACACACACGAACATGCTAAGATAATAAGTAGTGGCAGGCTACTGCAGAGCATAACACCCAGAATATGATATTATATGATACTATATGATATAGTATTGTTGATAGCCTTATTATAGCTTGGATGCGGTTTACATATTATGAATAAAGGAGAGCATTAGGTTATAAAACATACTCTGAGCTCAATCTAACATTAGGATAACATTATTATTATGACAGACGGATGGAGAGTGTGTAGTAGTAGTATCTGAGTGTTTGTAAGCGCTAGCGTGATTATGGGAGGTATATCATCAAACATAGCATTAGACATGTTGCAGATTTAGAATAAACCTGGGGTGAGATATGTTATTTCTGTAAGGGGAATATGCAACAACCAATGAATATTAGCAAAATCAAGATATAATCTGAATCTCATATCATCTAATCAAGCACATAAAGAGTGCATCATAGTCTAACATAGGATCTTTAAGCTACTTTAAGAGGAAGGCCAGAAAATTATTTCCTATAGCATTATTTAGGGCCCTCCTGCAAGTAATGTCGGGTACAGCAGTATAGAAAACCGTTAAACATACTAGAGAGTCATAGGGTGTATTAGCGTGGTGTTCTAAGATTCCAGTCTAAAAAGGTATGAGCATAGGCATAGTTGTAGCGCTAAGACACAAGTAAATATGGATAATATAGCCATTATGGTTAAGAGGAGTAGCCCACATCAATAAGGAACACTAGTGAGGATGTAAATCTTAAGGTTGTTAAGCAAGTATTAAGCTTTTTTCTGGGTAGCACAAGGGTAATAATGCAACCTATCCTGCGTAAATTGCATAATAATATCAAATATCTAACCAGCATCGACATTCAAGATTAGTCAGACATTAACATATATGTTAAATGTAAGTCTTGCAGATCGCTTGCAGCTTAGATACACTCAGTTCGTCTGTCTATCTTAAGAAATGTCCGTGAGGGTGCTCTGAAAAAAGGGCTAGAATTAGACTTAGTAGCCGCAGAGTATATCCAGTTAATTAACACATAGGGGATAGTCTCCAATGTCTTGCAGAGTATCATAGAAACATATAACAATAGGGGTGAGGAAGAGAAAACATACTGCCTGCCAATTGAGTAGAGACAGTCCATAAACATGGCCATTGTACTGTTTATAAGGGCCCATAGTGTAAGAATCTTTGTTAGTTCTAGCCCACTCCGGTTTTAATAGAGCTCGTCATTTCTTGTTGAAGTCTGGAAAGCTGTCTCGCTAGGTCTATAGCGGTCCTTGCTTTGATATTTAGAAGAGGTGTCGGGGAGGCGAGTGTAGAAAGGAAATGGGCTTTTCGCCCGTCTACTGAAAGTTCCACTGATTTCCCGGTGCGAGTTATGGGCTCCGTCAGAGCAGAGCATACATCCGAACAGGCCATGTGGGACAGAATGAGAATAGGAGGCTGTGCCATTTCCGCACACAGCGGGTCTCCTTCCGACACAGCATGGTCCTTTATTGCGACTGTAACGCCGTCAACAAGGAGCGGGTCACAGCCAGCTAGCGACTCACTTCCCCCGACTTCACTGCCGATGCTCAACTGAGCTGATGGGTAAGACCTCTCAGGTGGACATTCCCAGTATGTCTCTATCCGGTCATCCCCAGGTCTCTCGCTAGTTAGGTCATTGCTAGACGTTCTCGGCAGCGTCGATCTCAGTGTTGCCAATAAATCAGAAAAGCAGCTTGTCATCCGCCGATCAAAGTCCCGCAGTAGGGCACACAGAGACTCGTGGTTCTCTTCCATTTTTCCAGGGATCTCTGATTGCAACTCGAGTTATAAGTATATAGAGCAGGCCCAGATCACTTCTTTCTATAAATCCAGTGATTCGCCGATTTAGGTACTCAGACTAGCTCAGACAGAATGTCCTTCGTTTAAGAACTAATCAATAATTATCCATATGCATATTTAGCTTAGTTTTTACTGCAATTTAAAGCTTTTTCCTAGTTTAGGCCTAGGAGCTCAGTACATGCACGTCTGGTCTCCACGCCTGTTGGCTCCGCCCCCCAAAAAGGGCCTTTTTTAAGGGCTATTGGTAGTTTAGTTTAGGCTAGGTTTTTTTTTTATTTTGGGGGGCTTTTTTATTTTGATAGGGCTATTCGATTAGGTGTAATTAGTTTAAAGATCTGTAATTTGTTTTTTATTTTCTGTAATTTAGTGGGTTTTTTTTGTGATTTAGCTAATTTAATTTAATTTATTTAATTGTATTTAATGGAGGGAATTTATTTAATTATAGTATAAGGTTAGGTGTTAGTGTAACTTAGGTAAGGTTTTATTTTACAGGTAAATTTGTATTTATTTTAGCTAGGTAGTTATTAAATAGTTATTAACTATTTAATAACTATTCTACCTAGTTCAAATAAATACAAACTTGCCTGTAAAATAAAAATAAACCCTAAGCTATATACAATGTAACTATTAGTTATATTGTAGCAAGCTTAGGGTTTATTTTATAGGTAAGTATTTCGTTTTAAATAGAAATAATTTAGTTAATGATAGTAATATTTATTTAGATTTATTTAAATTATATTTAAGTTAGGGGATGTTAGGGTTAGGGTTAGACTTTGATTTAGGGGTTAAAACATTTAATATAGTGGCAGCGACGTTGGGGACGGCAGATTAGGGGTTAATAAATGTAGGTAGGTGGCGGCCATGGTGGGGGGCAGCAGACTAGGGGTTAATAAATATAATGTAGGTGTCGGCGACGTTTGAGGTGGCAGATTAGGGGTTAATAATATTTAACTATTGTTTGCGAGGCGGAGTGCGGCGGTTTAGGGGTTAATATGTTTATTATAGTGGCAGCAATGTCTGGAGCGGCAGATTAGGGGTTACAAATTTTATTATAGTGTTTGCGATGCGGGAGGGCCTAGGTTTAGGGGTTAATAGGTAGTTTATGGGTGTTAGTGTACTTTTTAGCACTTATTTATTAGTTATGAGTTTTATGCTACAGAGTTGTAATGTAAAACTACTGAATTTAGAATGCGTTAGGGTTCTTGTCGGTATAGGCTGTACCGCTCACTTTTTGGCCTTGCAAGACAGACTTGTAATTCCGGCGGCATGGAAGTCCCATAGAAAAAAGGGTTTACGAACTTTACCTAAGTCGGTTTGCGGTAAGGCCAAACAAGTGTGCGGTACACCTATACCTGCAAGACTCGTAATAGCAGCGGGCGTAAAAAAGCAGCGTTAGGACCTGTTAACGCTGCTTTTTTACCTTAACGCACAACTCGTAATCTAGCCGTAAGGGTTTTCTATTGTTTGCTATGTTTAAATCATCCACAGCAGTAGCTCTGAAAGTGGATGGTAACACCCCCTTGGGTCAGAGGGATTACCAAGTGGTCACTAATAAAGACAAGGTGCAAGGGAAGTACTGGGATTAACATAGGGGGCGCTAGTAGGCAAGCGTGTGTTTTTTGTCATTCGATTATATTCATCATAGATATAAAAAGCAAAACAACTTTCTTGCTTTGTATTTGAAGTTTTACTGCTCTTTATTGTCATTGATTTTTGCTGTTATAATATTTTGGATTCATTAGCAACGTACCCCCCTCTAACTGTGATACATTGCAGACCCATATCCCGAAGGCTCACATTATTTGTTTTATAAGCACTGTACATTACCACATATTCACCTAGATTACAAGTTTTGCGTTCGTGTTTTAACGCTGAAAATTTGGCCATTTCAGCATTAAGACAGCACCACAACCATTACAAGTCTTGTCGGTATAGCTGTACCACAAGCCTTTTAGCCTGTAACGCAACGTCAGTCCCGCACTCGTAAAAATTACATTTTTTCATGGGACTTCCATAGCACTGCCATTACGAGTTTTCCGGTGAGGCTAAAAAGCTTGCATTGCAGCCTATACCGACAAGATCCGTTTCGCAATCTAAAAGTTTTATGTTACATAAAACTCATAACTAAACTGCTACAAAGTATACTAAACACCCATAAACTGCCTATTAACCCCTAAACTGAGGCCCTCCCGCATCACAAATACTATATTAAAGTTATTAACCCCTAATCTGCCGCTTCCGACATTGCCACCACTAATAAAATGTATTAACCCCTATTCCGCTACCACTATAATAAAGTTATTAACCCCTAAACATCGCAAACACTATTTAAATATTATTACCCCTAAACTGCCGCCCTCCCGCATCGCAAACACTATTTAAATATTATTACCCCTAATCTGCCGTCCACCCACATTGCCCCCCACTATACTAAAGTTATTAAGCCCTACACCGCCGCCACTATAATAAACCTATTAACCCCTAAACCACAAGCACCCCACAATGAAATATACTAAATTAAACTATTAACCCCTAAACCAAAATCCCCCACATCACAATAAACTAATTTAAACTAGTAACCCCTAAATCTAACGCCCTCCTAACTTTAGATTAAAATTACAATTTCCCTATCTTAAATTAAATTAAAATTTACCTGTCAAATTAAAAAAACTAAGTTTAATCGAACAATTAAAATAATATAAGTATTAAACTAAAATTAAACTAACTACCAATTAAATTAAAATAAAATAAACATTAAAAAATTCTAACACTACTCTAAAAATGACAAATTAATCAAACTAATAAAAAAGATTAATTACAAAAAATAACAAACACTAAATTACGAAAAATAACAAACAAAATTATCCAAAATTAAAAAGTATTACACCTAATTTAATAGCCCTATCAAAATAAAAAAGCCCACCCAAAATAAAAAAAAACCCTAGCCTAAAATAAACTACCAATAGCCCTTAAAAGGGGCTTTTGTAGGGCATTGCCCTAGGTTAAACAGCTCTTTTACCTGTAAAAAAAAAATACAAAGACCCCCCAACAGTAAAACCCACCGCCCAATCAACCCCCCAAAATAAAAAAAAACCTAACTCTAACAAAAAACCTAAGCTACCCATTGCCCTGAAAAGGGCATTTGTATGGGCATTGCCTGTAAAAGGGCATTTAGCTCTTTTGCTTTGCCCTGAATAGGGCATTCAGCTCTTTTACAAAAAGCCCAAACCCTAAACTAAAAAAAAAAAACACCCAAAAAAACCCTTAAAAAAACCTATCACTAACTCCCGAAGATCCACTTACAGTTTTTGAAGTCTTGCTTTAAAGATCTTCATCCAGACGGCGAGAAATTTTCATCTAGGCGGCATCTTCTATCTTCATCCCGGCAGTGTGGCGGGGGTCCATCCTGAAGACATCCGGCGCAGAGCACCCTCTTCATACGGTCACCGCCATACACTGAATCTTCAATGCAAGGTATGTGATTCAAGATGGTGTCCCTTGCATTCCTATTAGCTGATTTGATTTTGCAAATTCAAATCAGCCACTAAGATGAGAGCTACTTACATTCTATTGGCTGTTTAAATCAGCCAATAGAATTTCATTAGCTCTCATCCTATTGGCTGATTTGAACAGCCAATAAGATTTCAGTAGCTCTCATCCTATTGGCTGATTTGAATTTTCAAAATCAAATCAGCCAATAGGAATGCAAGGGAAGCCATCTTGAATTGCGTACCTTGCATTGAAGATTCAATGTACGGCGGCAACCGCATGAAGAGAATTCTACACGCCGGATGTCTTCAGGATGGACCCGCTCCACGCTGCCGGGATGAAGATAGAAGATGCCACCTGGATGAAGATAGAAGAGGCCGCCTGGATGAAGACTTCTTGCCGTCTTGATGAAGATAGAAGAGGCCGCTTGGATGAAGACTTCTCGCCACCTGGATGAGGACTTTGCCGCCTGGATGAAGATCGTTCAAGCAGGACTTCAAAAACTGTAAGTGGATCTTCTGGGATTAGTGATGGTTTTTTTTGGGTGGGATTTTTTTTTTAGTTTAGGGTTTGGGCTTTTTGTAAAAGAGCTAAATGCCCTTTTCAGGGCAAAGCAAAAGAGCTAAATGCTCTTTTAAGAGCAATGCCCATACAAATGCCCCTTTCAGGGCAATGGTTATCTTAGGTTTTTTTAGATTGATTTTTTTATTTTGTGGGTTTGGGGGGGGGGGGGTGCGGGTTTTTAATGTTAATGAGTCTTTGTATTTTTTTTTCAGGTAAAAGAGCTGTTTAATTTAGGGCAATGCCCTACAAAAGGCCATTCTAAGGGCTATTGGTAGTTTATTCTAGATTAGGTTTTTTTATTTTGGGGTGTTTTTTTTTTTTTAAATGGGTATTAGAATATGAATAATTTTTATTATTTTTGATAATTTGTTTGTAATTTTGTGTAATGTATTTTTTTTGTTTTGGGGTGGGTTTTAATTTTAAGATTAGGGCTTAGGCGTTTCATAAAAGAGCTGAATGCCCTTTTAAGGGCAGGAAAAAGAGCTAAATGCCCTTTTAAGGGCAATGCCCATACAAATGCTCTTTTCAGGGCAATGGGTAGATTAAAAAAAAAAACCTTAAAAAAACCTATCACTAACTCCCGATGATCCACTTACAGTTTTTGAAGTCTTGCTTTAAAGATCTTTATCCAGACAGCGAGAAATTTTCATCCAGGCGGCATCTTCTATCTTCATCCCGGCGGTGTGGAGGGGGTCCATCCTGAAGACATCCGGCGCAGAGCACCCTCTTCATACGGTCACCGCCATACACTGAATCTTCAATGCAAGGTATGTGATTCAAGATGGTGTCCCTTGCATTCCTATTAGCTGATTTGATTTTGCAAATTCAAATCAGCCACTAAGATGAGAGCTACTTAAATTCTATTGGCTGTTTAAATCAGCCAATAGAATTTCATTAGCTCTCATCCTATTGGCTGATTTGAACAGCCAATAGGATTTCAGTAGCTCTCATCCTATTGGCTGATTTGAATTTTCAAAATCAAATCAGCCAATAGGAATGCAAGGGAAGCCATCTTGAATTGCGTACCTTGCATTGAAGATTCAGTGTACGGCGGCAACCATATGAAGAGAATGCTACACGCCGGATGTCTTCAGGATGGACCCGCTCCACGCTGCCGGGATGACGATAGAAGATGCCACCTGGATGAAGATAGAAGAGGCCACCTGGATGAAGACTTCTTGCCGTCTTGATGAAGATAGAAGAGGCCGCTTGGATGAAGACTTCTCGCTACCTGGATGAGGACTTCGCCGCCTGGATGAAGATCGTTCAAGCAGGACTTCAAAAACTGTAAGTGAATCTTCTGGGATTAGTGATGGGTTTTTTTGGGTGGGATTTTTTTCTTAGTTTAGGGTTTGGGCTTTTTGTAAAAGAGCTAAATGCCCTTTTCAGGGCAAAGCAAAAGAGCTAAATGCTCTTTTAAGAGCAATGCCCATACAAATGCCCCTTTCAGGGCAATGGTTATCTTAGGTTTTTTTAGATGGATTTTTTTATTTTGTGGGTTTGGGGGGGGGGTGCGGGTTTTTAATGTTAATGAGTCTTTGTATTTTTTTTTCAGGTAAAAGAGCTGTTTAATTTAGGGCAATGCCCTACAAAAGGCCCTTCTAAGAGCTATTGGTAGTTTATTCTAGATTAGGTTTTTTTATTTTGGGGTGGGTTTTTTTTAAATGGGTATTAGAATATGAATAATTTTTATTATTTTTGATAATTTGTTTGTTATTTTGTGTAATGTATTTTTTTCGTTTTGGGGTGGGTTTTAATTTTAAGATTAGGGCTTAGGCGTTTCATAAAAGAGCTGAATGCCCTTTTAAGGGCAGGAAAAAGAGCTAAATGCCCCTTTAAGGGCAATGCCCATACAAATGCTCTTTTCAGGGCAATGGGTAGATTAGTTTTTACTTTATTTTTATTTTGTGGGTTTGGGGGTGGGGGTTTGTGTAATGTTGGGGAAACAGATTAGGGGTTAATAGCTTTATTTAGGTGGTGGCGATATCGGGAGTGGAAGATTAGGGGTTAATAACATTATGTAGGTGGCTGTGATGTTGGGGGCGGCAGATTAGGGGTGTTTAGACTTTCGGTTTATGTTAGGGTGTTAGGTTTAAACATAACTTTATTTTTCCCCATAGACATCAATGGGGCTGCGTTATGGAGCTTTTCGTTCCGTGATCACAGGTGTCTATGGGGGAAGCGTGCACAAGCACGTAAAAACAGCGCTTGTATTGTGTGCGGTATGGAGCTCAACGCAGCCATATCGCACTCACAAGCCGGCTGTTTGAAATCTTTTAATCGCTGCGCTATAGGGGGTTAAATAACGCAACTTTTGTTGCGTTCATTAATTTCCCTATAGCGCGCATAACTCGTAATCTAGGTGATTGTTAATATTAACTGCACAGCTAGGAATTACTATGTAGTGTCAGAAAAGGCCTGTTGTGCTTGTCTGAGTAGCTTTGAATGCAGATGTCAGTTAATTGTTTACCACTTTTCTGCCTGATATCATCAGAAATATTCTGTATGATGTGAACTACATAACACTTTGTTAAAGGGACAGTAAATGTCCAAAACATTTTTTTTAATAACTGTGCAGTATGTAAGCAATTATGAAGCATATCCATCTTTAGCTTTGTAAAAGATTTTAACTTGTATTTTTAGGCACCCACAAGTCCTAGGATGTATTCTTTATAGCCCTCCATTCCAGTGCTACATTTAAAAAAAATATCCCTTTATTACCTATTCCACAGTTTTATATCTGTGATTACCTTGTGTCTAAGCCTCTGCGGCCTGCCCCCTTATTTCAGTTCTTTTGACAGACTTGCATTTTAGCCAATCAGTGCTGAATCATAAATAACTCCACGGGAGTGAGCGCAATGTTTTCTATATGGCACACATGAACTAACACTGTGTAGCCTAAGTAAGTTTAGCTTTCAACAAACAATACCAAGAGAACAAAGTGAATTTGATGATAAAAGTACATTGGAAAGTTGTTTATAATTGCATGTCCTATCTGAATCATGACAGCTTAATTTTGACTAGATTGTCCCTTTAATGTAGCACAGTGTCATGCTGGATAAAGCTGTCAGCTGCTATAGTTATATTGTACTGGTGTGATGAGAAAAGTCAGAAAAGGCAAATTAAAACAAAAATTTGACCTAATGTCACAAACGATGGCAGCAAGTCTCAAATGTTCAAAACCTAGGCACATCATGTCGGGTAGCCAAAGAATGGTAGGTCAGCCATGCCTAAGGTTCATTAATGCAGGTCCTTTATTTCAGTGATAGGCATCTATTATCGGCAGTTCCAAGTAAAAAATGTTTTCTTTGTTTGACTCAGGAAGATTGTGATCAGGTTCTGCTGATGCTTGTATTTCATATACTGTATATTATTTACTTTGGAAAATGTAAATCCTTGCTAATAAAGTATAAGGGCTTGATTACAAATGGGAGCATAAACTTTTCTAGTAGTAAGTAATAGTTTTGCATGCTTCGGTTTGAACGCGTATTACAAGTTGAAAGTAAAAAGTTTGCGCCCAAACGAAAACTGATGCACGCTACCGAAAAGGATTTTGTGATATCGCAACCATGTTAATATATTCTCCCCCCATAGAGGTAAATGGTGAGCGTAGAAGAAAAAATATTAGATACAGGTACTGTAATATATATATATATATATATATATATATATATATATATATATATATATATATATACATATTTATACATGTATATGTATGTATATACACATTATATCCCTTTGCAGCCAAACACCTTGTATCAACACCATATACCTTTTAACCCTTATAACTTTTCTTTAATTTTAGATGAATATGTTTTTCAGATAGTGTTTATGTAAGTGTAACTGTATTTTTAAATGTATTTATGTTGTGTTTAGTGCAACTTTTTTGTAACGCACTACCCTTTATGCGAGGGTTTCAGTCACACTAACCAGACGAGCATTTCAACTTGTAATACGCCGTCACCAACTATTTCTTGTGCAAAGGCAAATAGCCAATATCTCTCGCCCGCAACAGTCGCAGGTATTTTATATTCCCAGTATGCCAAAATTTATTTTTTGTGATTTGTTGTTGAAAATCAGAATTTACTTATCAATAAGAGTCAGACCCCCCCCCCCCCCCCCGCAGGACCCCACAGTAGTCAGTGTACAGGGTTTTACAGAAGTTATAAAAGAAAGTATGAAACATATACATGTCATAGGCTTATTGTACAAACAATAGAAGTGGAAGAATTAAGCAGAGTTGTCTTTGTAATGTTGCTGTAAGGTTATGTCCTCACCACCAATCACTAGGGAATAAAAAATGGTTTTATAAAAATCCTTGTATCCTAAAATGTGTCAAGGTGATTTCTACACATCCTGAAACACAGTTAAATCCTTGTGATTAATGCAGGACATAGCTGTTCCCAAGGAGTCAATGCCCCTATTGATATGTTCCAAACTCAACAAAAACATCTAATGTATGATATTATGTTTTTGTAAGTTGAAACAAGAATGATCAACCAATAATGAACAACTTTATGTGAGATATATATATATATTCATTACTTCCTCTGGGCAAGATAACAAGTCGCACGGTATCAGTTTTCCACACGCGTTATTGTCTTTTCGCAATCAATTTCCATTGCGCAGATATTACAAGTCTTTAAAAATCGAAATTGCATGTGCGCATTCATCTATTACACAACAATCTTTTCCGTGCTCGAAGAGCTGTTATTTTTTTTATTTGTCTTCTCCATCGACTTCTATGGGGGAATACGTGAACGAGCGCGCAATGTGGCTTTTTAGATTACGCAGGTTAACGCACGCACAAAATAAGTTATTTTGCAACCTGTAATACCTGCACAACCACAGATGCGAAAAAACTATAACTCGTGCTGTGTTTTCACACCTGCGAAAAAAAGATTTCCCGTGCAACTTGTAATCTTGTATTCTTTACTTGCTGACAAGCCGAGTTTTGCAATTACCTGATTGCTATAGGCGATGTCAATAGAAAGAATGATAATTCATTTTTTTGAATTCTTCAAAACTATTTAACTGCCAGGTATCTCATAAAATATGTTAATCTGATTTTGAAGTGTTTCAGACAATAATTCATAGACAAAATAAGCACATTTCTGCCATCATTTGAATTTTACAAAACAGAAAAGATTGACATTTTGACTGCTGGTATAATAAAGAAGTTAATTGGAATTAAATGTCTTAGTTTTCTTCTCACTGTTAGGCTGAAAAGCTACTTCAAAGAACATTTATAAAAGATAAAATTAAAATGAACTGGAATGATTTATATACACAAAATGACAGTGAAACGCTTTATTTATGTACTGCACAATCAAAAGAAGAATGCTGGCGCCCAGTTGTCATAATACAGGTTCTGCTGTGTATATGAAGCTACGAGGATGGAACTAAAATGGACATAGGCAGAGAATCAAGACACAAAACGCAGACTGTAAGAGGCCTTTTTTTTTATCAGATTCCCCTGACTGCAATACTGGAATAATTTAAAAATCTACATATTATTCCAAAACTACATTTTAGTTTTCTTTCTTTTTTTTATACCATACAGTTCAAATGACAATATCTTTTGACAACAGATCAATAAATGATCGAAAAAAGTGAACATGTTTGTCCTTAAAGGGACATAAAACCCAATTTTTTTCTTTCATAATTTAGATAGAACATAAAATTTTAACCCTTTGGCTGCTAAGCCTTTTCCCACCTGGGTGCTAATATTTTTTTTTATTATTATTATTTTTGCAATTTTTGAAAAAAAAATTTTTTAAACTTTTTTATTTTTTTTTACAGACCCCCAAGACTTACACTGTTGGAAAGGTTAGGGGATTACCTTTCCAATGGGTTTTGGGGGTCTGTAGCTGCTTAGATGCCTGAGATACAGGCTTCTAAGCAGCATGCCCCCTCCTCCTATACTTAACATTGTTAAGTATAAATAAAGTTGCGCGGTGACGTCATCATGTAATTGCGCGTGACGTCACTCACGTGTCACTCTACAGGCACGATCTCCAGGGTAGGAGCAGCAAGGAGCCCCCAGATCTCTCTCAAGGTGGGAGAGTGCTCATGACGGCTCTGAGCCGTCATTAGCACCAGAGTGAGAAACTCTGTGACGGCTCAGAGCCGTCATTAGCACTGAAAGGGTTAAACAACTTTCTAATTTACTTCTATTATAAAATTATCTTAGTTTTCTTGTTATCTTTTGTTGAAAAGAAGAGATGTAAGCTCAAGAGTGTGCACGTGTCTGCAGCACTAGATGGCAGCACTATTTCCTGTCATGTTGTGCTTCAGGAATGTGCACGCTACCTACCTAGGTATATCTTCAACAAAGAATAACATGAGAATGAAATAAATTTGATAAAAGAAGTATTGGAAACTTTTTAAAAATTGAATTCTCTATCTGAATCATGAAAGAAAAAATGTGAGTTTAATGTCCCTTCAATGGATGGTAACACCGTCTGCTCTTCCCAAAGGTTGTTTAATCCAATTGCACTCTGCAAAAAAGAACACAGACAGAAGGCGGCTCCTGGTGCAATCTCGTTATTATCCCAACGTAATGTGCAGATACAAGCTCAGTCGCACTCACAGTACTGGGGTCTCACAGTGAACCACCCCACACCATTTGCCAGCGACCTGAGACACTGTGAGATCCCAGTCTGTTCCAATCAGCATATTGGTGCTGCAGCTTATTGTGAGTACAATCGAACACTGAGCTTTTATCTGCACATTAAAGGGATAGTAAACCCAATTGGTTTCTTTAATGATTCAGATAGAGCATGCAATTTTAAGCAACTTTCTAATTCACTATTATTATCATTTTTTCTTTGTTCTCTTGCTATCTTTATTTGAAAAAACAGGAATATAAGCTAAGGAGCTGGCTTATTTATGGTTCAGCACCCTGGATAGCATTTGCTGATTGGTGGCTTAATTAAGCCACCAATAAGCAAGCACAACCCAGCTGCTGAACCAAAAATGGGCCGGCTTCTAAGTTTACATTCTTGCTTTTCAATTAAAGATAGCAAGGGAATAAAGTAAAATTGATAATAGGAAAAAATTAGAAAGTTGCTTAAAATTGCATGCTCTATCTGAATTATTAAAGAAACCAATTGGGTTTACTATCCCTTTAAGTTGGGATAATAACGAGATTGCACTAAGAGGCGCCTTCTGTCTGTATTCTTTTATACAGTTTTAAGACTTTTCAATGTATTTCCATTATCAAACTGTGCAGTATTTTTTATATGCACACTTTCTGAAGCACCATCTACTATGTGCAAGGAGTTCATAGTGTATAAGTATGCGTCTGTGATTGGCTGATGGGTTTCATACTATTCAAGAGGCTGGCAAATTTACGTAAAGTTTAAAATTTGTCCCAAAAAAATCTACTGCTTATTTAAAATTCAGAGTAAGTGAAAATTAATTTATATTACGCAATTCTACTGTATTTAATGGTCCTGTCATTTTCCAGAGTGGAACACAAATTAAATACCAAAAAACTAAATATTCAGCAATGTCTGTAATCTGAAATATGTCCTAATATTATCTGCAATCTTAGATATTTATTTGTAAAAATATGAGTCAACTCTTGCAATATGAATATTTCACATTCCAATGTTCTTCACATAGAAGAATACGTTATATTTATTCATAAATACATATTTCTATATATATTTGTTGGTATTTTGGTACAAATCAATATATATCTATACCTATACCTATATATATATATATATATATATATAGTTACATAAAAGAAGAAAATATATGGGCCTAAACAGAACCCACATAGAGTTCCCTTTGTCCGGTACCAGAGTTTAAGGTTACTGTCTCACAAACTAGTAACATCGGGTAAAAACAGAGCTCCCCATAGAGTTCCCAAATATAGCTGACAAGGAAATCAATAATTATATCGCACTCTACAAATAGATTCTACTTATACATTATATGTGTAAATATGTCTGTAATACATATATACACGCACAAAAATACATACATGCATATGTACGCACACGTATATACTGTATATATATATAGAATACTGAACATATGCACTCACTGGATTTAAACCACAACACACTTTATTATGTAGTGACGTTTCGGGGCATTCACCCCTTCCTCAGGTAGAATGCCCCGAAACGTCACTACATAATAAAGTGTGTTGTGGTTTAAATCCAGTGAGTGCATATGTTCAGTATTCTATTTGGAGTTTTATGCACCCTGGTCTTGGGACTTTTGGCGAGTGAGAGTGCGCTATCCTGCATTTATATATATATTTATATATATATAAATACATATCAATCTTTAGACATGTACATGTATATATCTATATGTTAAAGCCCTTTGCCTGCTTTTTATTTCTAATACCTGAAACCTCCTATCTTTGAGCCTTTATAACTTTTTTGTGCAATTTTTTTAAAATAACTTTTATTAGATGGTGTTATTATAAATTTACTTTTAAATGCATTTTTGATGTGTTTTGTGAGACTTTTTTGTTTCGTGAAACGGTTAACTAGAGCTCTGAGGTTGAGGTTGTGCTAACCTGACGCACGTTAACTTCAATTACCAATTCCCCAGTTTTGCATAACCAACACAGTTATAATTATACACGTTTTACCTCTATAATTACCTTGAATCTAAGCCTCAGCAGACTGCCCCCTTATTTCAGTTCTTGTGACAGACTTGCATTTTAGCCATTCAGAGCTGTCTCCATGGTAAATTCACATGCATGAGCTCAATGTTATCTATATGAAACACGTGAATTAATGCCCTCTAGTGGTGAAAAACTATCAAAATGCATTTAGATTAGAGACGGCCTTCAAAGTCTAAGAAATTAGCATATGAACCTCCTAGGTTTAGCTTTCAGCTAAGAATACCAAACAAACAAAGCAAAATTGGTGATAAAAGTTGTTTAAAATTACATGCCCTATTTGAAACATGAAAGTTTTTTTTGGACTTGACTGTCCCTTTAAGTGTTCAATTTAGGTCAATTAAATGTAAATTTTAAATAATAAATGTATTAAGCAAATAAAAAACACATACTTAAATTATAAAAACTGACATCTTTAATTTTAGTGATATTTTTATATAATAAAAAGTCTTATCATTTTGCACTTATTTAATAAAATAAATAAAATTAGCAAGTTAAAAGAAAAAAAATAGTTGGATCTATTATGTTTTTTTGTTTGTTTATTTTTTGTCTTCAGTTATTTCAGACTAAGAGGACGAATTTTCAAGCTCAGAATGAGCGAAAGCAGTTCTTGTGAACTGCTTGTGCAATGCCGCCCCCTGCAGATTTGCCGCCAATTGGCCGCTTGCAGGGGGTGTCAATCAGCCCTATCGTATAGGATTGATGTTCGCAGCCTCATGGTATGCGGACAAGTTATGGAGCAGCTTCCTAACTGCTGTTTCCAGTGAGCCTGAAAAAAAAAAAACCATAATAGAACAAACAAATGTATTTTTTATTTTTTTTAAACTTCCTAATTCTATTTATTTATTTTATTAAATAAGTGCAAAGTGATAGACTTTTTATTATATAAAAAATCACTCAAATTTAAGATGTCAGTTTTGATCATTCAGGTATCAAGCGTATGCTGTCGGCATTTATCAATGTGCGGCAGACATGATACGCTATATCGTATCATGTCCGCTCGCACTTTCATAAATCGGCCCCTAAGTATATACTATTTTCCCAAACAGGAAGAGCTAATTCGTTTACTCCAGCTGTGATAGGGCGGAGTTCTTCATACTAAAATACTGACTGGCCATTTGTGTTTCCTCTTTGTGTTCTCAGTAAAAGTATCTTCAGGACAATGAACAGTGGAAATATGGTTTATTGCTACACTTAAAGTGACATAAGTTAACAGGCATCTTAGTTACATTCTCCTACTGTCCACCAATAATTCATAACACAGATTCCCATGGGAAATTCTAAGCTGCCAGACTTTTCACCATACAAGGCATTTATCAATCCTCATGACGTGTAGCACATCCTATATGTAATTGTTTGTATTGAAGAGGAAGCTCTCACAATAAACATCTTTTTCTGTAAAGGTCAAAAAAAGCAATACAAATTACACCGACAAGAGGAAAATGCAGTTTACTTTAACTTATGTGATAAAATAGGAGACTAAACATGATGATAGACATTACTGAACTGTACATTACGTTTACTGAAATATCATAATGCTATAAGCAAACAAATATAACAAGGTTTTTACTGCTTAATTTGGAATTCATATATTAAAGGGACATTAAACACTTGGAGATGGTAATATAAAATTATAAATTATATATATATATATATATATATATAAACTGCAATTTACTTTCATTATTTATTTTGTCCCCTTTTCCTGTATTTCCATTTTGCAACATTTCAGTTCCTGTTAGAAATTAAGTGCAGAACACTGTTATTTTCCACACAGCCATTGGCTGCACACTCTAGTGACCTATTTATAACTGTCTCCAATTGGCCAAAGCAGAGAAGGTAACCTAAGTTATAACATGGCAGCTCCCGTTTTATAGACACTAAGGAGCCGATCTATTATTGTCTGTCCGACATGATACGCTGTCAGCATTTAACATTGCACAAGCATCTCTGATGAACTGCTTGTGCAATTTTGCCCCCTGCAGATTTGCGGCCACTAACAGGGGGTGTCAATCAGCCCGATCGTATAGGATCGAGTGGATTAGAGATCACAGCCTCAGAGGCAGCGGACCAGTTAGGGAGCACCGGTCTTAAACAGGGGCATCAGGGACCATTCAGTCCCTAAACGTTTAAACTTATTTTGTCAATATTTAAACAGCTAATGAAACTTTAAACAATACATCTACATGTTATACTCACCTAATCTTTTATTTGAATGCATCATTCTATCTAGCATTTATGTAGTGTTTAATGTCCCTTTAAAGCAAGATGTATCAAGAAACCTGTTTTCCAACAAAGGATAGAAGAGAAAAAATTGCACGAGGAGCACTCAAAGCGTATAATATAAAACATAACATTAATTATTCCTTCATGGTAAAAAACAAGTTGTAATCCAGTTACAGCAAATTCGGAATGGTGTTAGGTCCAGGGGATCCCCCTAACACCGCTCCGACTTTGCTGTACATGGATTTCATTACATGGATTACAATAGGCTAGATTACGAGTTTTTGTCGGTAAGGCTTGCGGCTCTAACACTCCTTTTTTTCCACCGCTCTCTTAAGCCAACGCTGGTATTACAGGTTTTTTTAAACCTGGCGTTAGCCGCAAAAAGGTGAGTGTAGAGCAGAATTTAGCTCCACATCTCACATCAATACCAGCGTTGCTTACAGTAGCGGTAAGCTGGCTAAACGTGCTCGTGCACGATTTCCCTATAGGAAACAATGGGGCTGAGCTGACTGGAAAAAAACCTAACACCTGCAAAAAAGCAGCGTCCAGCTTCTAACGCAGCCCAATTGTTTCCTATGGGGAAAGAAAAAATATGTCTGCATCTAACACCCTAACATGAACCCCGAGTCTAAACACCCCTAATATTACATGTATTAACCCCTAATCTGCCGTCCCCAACATCGTCACCACCTGAATTATACTATTAACCCCTAATTTGCCGCTCCGGACACCGCCGCCACCTACATTATGCTTATTAACCCCTAATCTGCTGCCCCCAACGTCATCGCAACCTAACTACACTTATTAACCCCTAATCTGCCAACCGGACATCGCCACCACTTTAATAAATGTATGTGTGTGGGGTGTGTGGGTGGTGGGTTGTGATGTTGGGGGGGTATTGTATTCTTTTTTTTACAGGTAAAAGAGCTGATTACTTTGGGGCAATGCCCCGCAAAAGGGCTATTTGTAATTTAGTATAGGGTAGGGCATTTTATTATTTTGGGGGGCTTTTTTATTATATTAGGGCGCTTAGATTAGGTGTAATTAGTTTTAACTTCTTGTAAAAAAATAATTCTGTAATTTAGTGTTTATTTTTTTCGTAATTTAGTGTTTGTTTTTTTTTTGTAATTTAGTTTATTGAATTTAATTGTAATTAATTGTAGATAGTTTAGGTAATTAATTTAACGATAGTGTAGTGTTAGATATAATTGTAACTTAGGTTAGGATTTATTTTACAGGTAATTTTGTACTTATTTTAGCTAGGTAGCTATTAAATAGTTAAAAACTGTTTAATAACTATTGTACCTAGTTAAAATAAATACAAAATTGCCTGTGAAATAAATATAAATCCTAAAATAGCTACAATGTAACTATTAGTTATATTGTAGCTATTTTATGGATTATTTTACAGGTAAGTAGTTTTAAATAGGAATATTTTTTTTTTTTTTAAATGTAAATTTATTTAGTTTAATTTAAATTATATTTAAGTTAGGGCCATTAGGGTTAGGTTTAGACTTAGGTTTAGGGGTTAATACCTTTAATATAGTAGCGGCGATGTTGGGGGTGGCAGATTCGGGGTTAATAAATGTAAGTAGGTGTCGGCGATGTTAGGGCAAGCAGATTAGGGGTTAATAAATATTAACTAGTGTTTGCGAGGTGGGAGTGCGGAGGCTTATTGGTTAATACATTTATTAAAGTGGCGGCGATGTCCGGTCAGCAGATTAGGGGTTAATAAGTGTAGTTAGGTTGCGACGACATTGGGGGCGGCAGATTACGGGTTCATAAGTATAATGTAGGTGGCGGCGATGTTAGGGGCAACAGATTAGGGGTTCATAAGTATAATGTAGGTGGCGGCGATGTCCGGTCGGCAGATTAGAGGTTAACAAAAATATATTATAGTGTTTGCGATGTGGGGGGGCCTCGGTTTAGGGGTTAATAGGTAGTTTATGGGTGTTAGTGTACTTTTAGTTAAGAGTTTTATGTTCCGGCGTTAGCCCATAAAACTCTTAACTACTAACTTTTAAATGCGGTCGAAGTCTTGCCAGGAGAGGGTCTACCGCTCACTTCTTCCGAGACTTGTAATACCAGCGTTAGGCAAATCCCATAGAAAAGATAGGATACGCAATTGACGTAAGTGGATTTGCGGTAGCCTCGAGTCGTGGAAGAAAAGTGAGCGGTAAACCCTTTCCTGTCTGACTCGTAATACCAGCGATAGGAAAAAGCAGCATTGGGACCTCTCAATAATGCTTTTTAAGGCTAACGCCAAACTCGTAATCTAGACAAATGTTTTTTAAAATGAAGGAATAATAAATGTTATGTTTTATTTTATATGCTTCGAGTGATCCTTGTGCAATTTGTTCTCTTCTACCCTGTGATTGGATGAGTGAGCACCTTTTAGCGTATCACAGATCCGGATAAGATTGGTTACTCCCACAGTACACAGGTGACAGGAACAGTGTGACGTCAGCCGTCGAGTAAAACAAGGACAAGGGATCGAAGACGGACCAGCTTGTGGCTCGAGCGAAAATGCAGCACCCTCAAGGAAACCGCCCAGGATGGTTTACATAGGTGGAGAGGTGCATGTAGCTACAAATGAAAACAGAGTTTCAAAAGTAAGCCTCCCGGGAAACCGGAGTTTTCACATTATTAAGGGGTTTTGAAACGTCTGTTCCTTACTTACGTGGAAGAATTTTAAAAAGTTTCTACATAAGTTCACCATTACAACAGGAGTAGATCCTATTCAGTTGGTTCCAACAAAGGATACCAAGAGAATTAAGATAATTTAGTAATAAATGTATATTTAAAAGTATTTTAAAATTTTACATTCTATCTGAACATGACAAGACATTGTGGTAGATTTACCAATGTCTGTCTGACATAATCCGCTATAGCGTATCATGTCCGACGGACAACACTGAATGCTGACAGCATATGCTGTCGGCATTTATTATTACACAAGCAGTTTACCAGAACTGCTTGTGCAATGCCGCCCCCTGCAGATTCACGGCCTATCGGCAGCTAGCAGGGAGTGTTTATTAGCCCGATCGTATAGGATCGGGCGGATTGAAGAACGCAGCCTCAGATACAGCGGACAAGTTATGGAGCAGCGGTCTTTAGACTGCTGCTTCATAACTGCTGTTTCCGGTGAGCCTGAAGGTTTACACGGAAACAAGGGGAACAAGAGCCATTCAGTCCTTGTTAAATCTACCCCATTATGTCCCTTTAATCAGTTATTGAATAGTCATGCATATACAAGGTATTTTCTTACCTCATTATCGATAATTGGAAAGAAAATTCCAACCAACAATATGTTCATTTGTTTTAAAAATGTTTAGACTTGACTAGACTTGATGTGTTATTCTATAGCAGGACAACAGAAATGTCTAATAATTACAAGGTGTTTACTGTCCCTTTAACCCCTTGGCTTTCAGAAAGAGTGGAGAAACATTTCAAAGTAGTTCATTGCAACATTGCAATGTTAAGCAACTTTCTAATTTACTCCTATTATCAATTTGTCTTTGTTCTTTTGCACTCACATAGGGCGCGATACGATATAGATCGTAGTTTGCGGCGCAAGCAAGGGAACCCGCGTCGCCCGCAGTTTCAGCTCGCAACTCGAGCTATCCCATATACTGCGCCATCAGATGCTAACGTGCCGTAAGTCAGATAAACCAGCGATGTCCAGAAATCTGCGCACGTTATATATGCATCTCTGTGCAGTTATACAGGAATTGTTGCTTCCATTTATCATAGGAATACAAAGAAGTTGTTATTTTCATTTATTCCATTTGGATGTACTGTATTTAATAGATATATCCACTTGCTCTCAGCTTTGAGCAGAGCTGTTTCTAGGTCTCCTCCCCTTACTCCTAGTTTAATATGTTCTATTCCCCAACATTGGAGACCTTTGGGGCTGGAGTTATGTTTGAATAGAAAATGTGATGCCACACTGGTTATTGCTTTGCCATCATCCACGTCCTTTCTGGCATTTTTAATATTTCTGAGATGTTCCATTAGGCGAATTCTTATCTTACGGGTCGTCATGCCTACGTAATAAAGTTGGCAAGTACATTGCAATACATAGACTACCCCTTGGGTGTTGCAGCTTATGTATTTGTTAATTTTATGAATTTGACCAAACCTGTCCATTATACTGTTGGTTTTCTTAATATACTGACATGTGGAACATGTTCCACATTTGAAGGAGCCTGGAGTAAAAGCCGTTATTGTTCTCTTGCTGTTGTAATGACTTTGTGTTAACATGTTTTTCATGTTTTTGGCTTGTCTGAATCCAATCTCTGGTTTTTCACCCAGTTGTACTCTCAATGTTGGATCTGATGTTAAAATATGCCAATGCTTCTGGATGATTTCTTTAATTTGGTTGGTTTGTGAAGTGTAAGTTAAGATCAGTCTTGTTTTATTATCCTTTAGTTTGTTTTTCTTTTTCAGGAGTTCTCTCCTATTAGTGTGCATCGCTTTGTTTCTTGCTTTTCTAATACTTGTCTTACTGTACCCTCTGATAATTAGTCTTTCTTCCAGTTCTTTCGCCCTTATTTTGAAGGTGTTTAAATCTGTACAGTTACGTCTGGTTCTTAAGAATTCCCCTGTTGGCAATCCTCTTAGGGTACCCGGTGCATGAGCACTTGATTTGTGTAGTACGTTGTTTGTTGCAGTCTTCTTCCTGTACAGATCCGTGGTGATTCTTCCATCTTCCTCTTTGATTATTTTCAGATCAAGGAAAGCAATTTCTTTTTGACTCATTTCAGATGTTAACCTGATGTTTAGATCGTTCTGGTTTAATGTGGTTAGGAACTCTTGTAGTGTTTCATAAGAGCCCTCCCATATAAACAGAATATCGTCAATGAATCTTATCCATAGGGGTATGTAGTCAGTATATTGGGTATTGTTTTCAGTGAATACGTACTCTGCCTCCCACCAACCCATAAATAAATTAGCGTACGTGGGGGCGCATGCTGTCCCCATTGCTGTTCCTCGTGTCTGCAAATAAAAACCGTTGTCGAAGGTGAAAAAATTATACTGTAAGACAAATTTCAGCAAGTCGATGATGAATTTGTTGTGGTTCTCATCTTCTTCAGATTTTTGTGTCAAAAAATATTTTACTGCCTGTACTCCTTTATCATGGTCTATTGATGTGTATAACGCTTCCACGTCCGATGTCACCAGCCATGTCTTTTTTTCTATATAGATGTTGTCTAATTTTTGTAGGACCTCCATGGTGTCCTGAACATAAGAGGGCAATTCTTGTACAAAATTTCTTAATCTGTGGTCAATATATTGACTGGCTTTCTCTGTGAGGCAACCTATACCAGATAGTATGGGTCTCCCTGGGGGGTTTGTCTGATTTTTGTGAATTTTTGGAATGAGATATAATGTGGCCACTTTTGGATTGGGTACTTCCAGAAATTTTCTCTCTTTATCTGTTATTAACCCTATTAATATAATATAATTAGGGTTAATATAGTTAATATATATAATGTAATAACTATATTAACTATAATATACTTAGGGTTAATATAGATAATATAGCTGGCGGCGGGGTAGGTAGATTAAATTAGGGGTTAATAATTTTAATATAGATGGCGGCGGTCTAAGGGGTTCACATTAGGGGATAGATCAGTTAGATGGTGGCGGTTTTAGGGGCTCACAGTAGGGGGTTAGTTTATGTAGATGGCGACGGTTTAGGGGTTAAATACTTTATTAGGGATTGCGGCGGGGGATCGCGGTTGACAGGGAGATAGACATTGCGCATGCGTTAGGTGTTAGGTTTTATTTAGCAGATCGCGGTTGACAGGGAGATAGACATTGCGCATGCGTTAGATGTTAGGTTTATTTTAGCAGATCGCTGTTGACAGGGAGATAGACATTGCGCATGTGTTTGGTGTTAGGTTTATTTTAGCAGATCGCGGTTGACAGGGAGATAGACATTGCGCATGCGTTAGGTGTTAGGTTTATTTTAGCAGCCAGTTTAGGGAGTTACGGGGCTCCAATAGTCAGCGTAAGGCTTCTTACGGCTGCTTTTTGTGGTGAGGTGAAAATGGAGTAAGATTTCTCCATTTTCGCCACGTAAGTCCTTATGCTGTATATTGGATACCAAACTGCGCGGGTTTGGTATACCTGCCTATGGCCCAAAAAACTACGGGCGACGGCAGAAATATACGCGCGTAACTTCTAGGTTATGCCGTATATAGGATAACAAACCCGCGCAAATATTGGCATCGCCTGCTTTTGCGGGCGACGATTTTTATCGGATCGACCCCATAGTATATTGTTTCACATTGTTATATCTTAGTTTCAACTTCATCGGCCATTATTTATTTATAAAACTGTATAATTAGATTGTGCTATTCAGGAATTTGGACTTAATCTCATTTTACTCTTAACTGTGATGTGAAATATTTGTGCACAGTCTTTTCACGTTCACACCACTGAGCATTTACAAGAGTCTACAGTATATATGTATATGTGCCTGTGGTTGGCTGATATATGTCACATGATTAGGAGACAGAAATGGAAGGAAAATGATATTTTCCAGGAAAAAAAAAACTACTGCTCATTTTAAAGCTATAGTAAGTGCTGTTGCATTAACTTTATTAGGTATTTCTCTATTGTTCAATTCTGTATGGTCCTTTAAAGGGACATGTTCTGGTTCATAGCAGTTAAAGTTAACTATGTATTTATCCCTGCATAGTGGTCCCACTCAGGAGCTGTAAGTATTGCAGCTTTCAAGTAGGATGCAGCCATTGAGCCAATAAAGAACAGTTGTCGCACTACTCTGCTAATCATCTGTTAAGGTTTTCTTAGAAGCAGAGAGTTATGTATTAAAGGTGCAATTAAACATGATAGCCTTTATTATAGTTGTCTGATTGTGACCCCTCCAAATAGCTATTAAAATCCCTCTGTAAAATGTGAATTTACATTATACCATGCACATCATCCTTAAGTTACACAGAACAAAATGTATTTATTGTAAATGATAAAACTAGTATTTAAAGTGTTCTGTATTATTTTAAATAAAAGTTGAAGTCATAAACAAGATGTCAAAATTCACAAATTTCCTTATATTTCTATTGTGAAATGAGTCTTTCAGTATTGGTGAGTGGGCTTAACAGGGGCGTTTGTTGTTTGCGTGATGTCCTTTGTATTAAATTTACCTAAGCATATTACTCCTGTAGGTGTCAAGGTTTCATATCTCCAAATGTAGGCTGGTGAGTTGTTGTTTTTTGTTTTTTAAATACACATTGTTCTTTTTAGAATGAAGAATTTTTTTTTTTTTGCGAAACTAGAAATGAATATAAAGTAAAATAAACAGAAAACAGCATAATTTCATTTGTATGTGTTTAAAAAAATGTTGCTATCAGTACCGGAATATTCCTGTCACATTTTCTCTTAATCCTATTGAATTTTATTACTTTATATGGAGGTAATCTCACATGCCGCAGCTCACAGGGAATTGTCATTCAACAGCGTTAGTGTAAACAGATATTCCTGATACACGGCCCCAGTAGTCATCATTCTTCCAACTTCTACTATAGTACCAGCTTTAATTACAGTCACTGGAAAACACAGAAAAGGAGAGTACACTTTCAAATTGAAGAATTGGGCATTAAAAGGTTAAAAAGATTTGAGACTATATAAGGAAAAAAAAGAGGAAAGGAAGGCATCTTGATACAGGCTGTGAAAGCTGAAATGCGTAAATGCGACACCCCTGTCCTCATTTTTGGCAACCTCCCTGTTGACAACCCCACTGCCTCCTCTGCAAAACAACTTCTGCAACTCACTTCCTCTTTCAGCCTGTCTCAATGGACTGACTCTCCCACTCACAAAGATGGTCACTTTCTTGATCTGATTTTCAGCTATCGATGCATCTCAAACTTCACAAACTCCTCTTTTCCTCTTTCGGACCTTCATCTCCTCACTTGTAACATCACATCCCTCCCTACAACTCTCTCTCCTTATACCCCTCAGACCAAACTTCACAGAAGCATCAAGTCATTAGATCAGAAACAGCTCACTAGCTCTCTCAAACCTCTCCTCTCTTCCATCCCCTCCATTTCCTGCCCTGATGAATCTATCTGCTAACTCCACTCTTACATCAGTTCTTGACAATCTGGCGCCACCTGCCATAGCTCGCAAATCATACACTCATCCTCAGCCCTGGCATACACCTCTAACACGGTACCTAGTCAGATGTTCCAGTACTGCTGAGCGACACTGGAGAAAATCTCGGCGTTCTACTGACTTTCTTCACTACAAGTTCATCTTGACTCTTACTATTCTGCCCTTAATCTATATAAGCAACATTACTTCACCACTCTTATCTCTACTCTTTCTTCAAACCCAAAACGTCTATTCTCCACGTTCAATACTCTTCTCCGCCCACCCCCACCTCCTACTACAACTTCTCTCTCAGCTCAAGATTTTTCCAGATACTTCAATAATAAAATAGACTCCATCAGAAAGGAAATCAGCTCTCAACATGCTACCGGTCTCAAACCCCCTCAAAACTTCACTATCAACCCACATAGCCATACATTTATCTCTTTTGCCCCTGTTACAGAGGATAAAGTTTCTGCCCTTAAACTATCCTCTCACCTCACTACCTGTCCCCTCGACCCCATTCCCTCACAGCTACTACCCGCCCTCTATTCTACCCTTACCCCTATACTCACACACATCTTCAACCTCTCCCTCAGCACTGTTATATTTCCCTCATCTCTTAAACAAGCACTGGTCACACCTATCCTCAAAAAACCTTCTCTCGACCCAACCTCCCCATCCAACTACCGCCCTTTTTCCCTACTCCCTCTTGCCTCAAAGCTTCTTGAAAAGCTAGTATATGTACGTCTATCCCACTTCCTTACACTAAACTCCATCCTTGACCCACTGCAATCTGAATTTTGCCCCCACCACTCCACTGAAACAGCAATTGTTAAGGTTACCAACAACCTACTTACAGCAAAATCCAAAGGCCACTTCTCTCTGCTCCTCCTCCTTGATCTGTCTGCAGCCTTTCATACTGTCAACCACCCTATTTTGCTCCAAACCCTCCAATCCTTTAGCATTTGCGAAACATCTCTCTCATGGTTCTCTTCCTATCTGTCTAACCGTACCTTTAGTGTAGCCTTCTATGGGACATTCTCTGCCCCGTTACCAGTTTCTGTTGGGTACCGCAAGGCCCAGTCCTTAGTCCCCTTCTCAATCTACACATCATCTTTGGGTTCCTTAATAAAGTCCCATGGGTTTCAATACTATTTGTGTGCCGATGACACCCAAATCTACCTCTCTGCACCAGACCTATCTTCTTCCTTGAAAACCCCTGTCACTAACTGTCTTTTTCATATCTCATCATGGATGTCCTCTCACTACCTTAAGTTAAATCTCTCCAAAACTGAGCTCCTTATTTTCCCCCTTCTTCAAAAATCTCCACCCCCAACTTCTCTATAACTGTTGATAACTCCATCATTACCCCTACCCCCCATGCTCGATGTATTGAAGTCACACTTGACTCAGATTTTTTTTTTTTCTCCTCACATTCAGTCCTTGGCTAAAGCCTGCCGCTTCCACCTTAAAAACATCTCTAAAATTAGACATTTCCTTTCACAAGACACAACTAAGATTCTAATCCACTCTCTCATCCTTTCCCACCTCGATTACTCCTCTCTGGAACAAAAAGAGAAAAGTTCCTGCTAACAATAGCCATCCAAATTAAATATAGTGTTGAACACTTGGCATCCCATTTCAATGGTAAATCAGCTCAAGCACAGTCCCCCCCCCCCCCAAAAAAAAGAGATAAATGCCAAATACAAATAAAGATGGACCCACACAGGGGTCAGATTCACCTGTAACGCCAACGCTTATTTGCATCCAACTTGTGGAAGGGTGAGGGATTCACCCGTCTGCTACCGCTGCTCCACCATTCCCAAAGGAAGAGACCACAAGACGCTGTGTAGACGATCACAGGCAATAAGGTAACCACAGCTCCGGTGTGGGATTATTACCTTGCGCTGTTGTCCTCGCTATCCGTATGGTCTGCACTTCCGGGTATGGCTGGTGTGATATGACTCCATAGGTGTGCAGAATGTTTGACGAATCAAGAGGCTCCTCTAATGCTGAGGCCACAAGGGGGTAATAGCCGGTGTCAGGGGAATCCGGGATCTTGGTTAAAAAGACTCCTCATAGTCCATAAGGCAAGTAGAAAAAATATATTTATATATTTTTTAGCCTACGTCTAATAAAGATTGGATTTTATTTTTCATACATTCGGTTCTAAGGTCTCTCTTTTTTTCCATCCTCTCTGGTCTCCCTAGCTGCTGCCTTGCTCTTTTACAATCCATAATGAATGCCTCTGCCAGGCTCATCTTCCTTACACGTTGCTCTTCATCTGCTGCACCTCTCTGCCAATCCCTTCACTGGCTTCCTCTTGCCTCCAGGCTTAAACACAAAATTCTCACTCTGACATACAAAGCCCTCAACTGCACTGTTCACCCACTACTTCTCAGACCTTGTCTCCAGATACTCTCCCTCCCGACCCCTTTGCTCTGCCCATGATCTTACCTTCTTCTACTCTCTTCTTCTCTTGTTACTTCCTCACATTCCAGTTTACAAGACTTCTCCAGACTGGCTCCCATCTTGTGGAACTCTCTGCCTCACTCCACAAGACTCTCCCCTAGTTTTGAAAGCTTCAAGCGCTCCCTAAAGACTGTACTATTCAGGGATGCATACAACCTACACTAACCTTTCCTAACTCCACTGCTATCCCCTTGAACCCCTTAGCATGTCAGCCTATGAGCCCAGTTGTTCGTAGATCACCCGCATAAGAGCCAATTACAACAGTGCAACTCTCGGCAGGGACCTCTACCCATTTGACCCCATAAATGTTACCTTGTATACCGCCTATGTTTATAGTGCTGCAGAATCTGTTGGCGCTCTACAAATACCTGATAATAATAATAATAATACCAAGAAATAAGCCAAGGAGTCAAGTTAACACAGAGCACTCTGTTTTTGCACAATCAATGCAAGGACATTGACCACAGCGGATAAACGAGAATCAATAGCAGACACAGAGATACCCCTCAGGGATTGGAGTAGATTGATCACATAACTATTACCTTGTGGGGCACCACCATCAACCGGTAAATTTGAAAGCTGTAGTGGCCAAAACCCGTGGAGTCAAGGGACAGTCTACACCAGAATTTTAATTGTTTTAAAAGATAGATTATCCCTTTATTACCCCAGTTTTGCATAACCAACAGAGTTATACTTTTTACCTCTGTAATTACCTTGTATCTAAGCATTGTCGGACAGCCCCCTGATCACATGACTTTTTATTTCTCATCTATTGACTTGCATTTTAGTCACTTAGTGCCGTTTTGTGCTGACTCCTAAATAACTCAATGGGCGTGATCATAATGTTATATGTATGGCCCACATGAACTAGCAGTCTCCTGTATCATGTGATAAGAGGCTGTCTTTAGTAGCTTAGAAACAGGCAGAAATTTATAGGTTTAAATGTTATATAGTACTGTATATTAATACGACAATGATGGTTGTGCAAAGCTGGGGAATGGGTAGTAAAGGCGTTATCTATCTTTTTAAACAATAAGAATTTTAGTGTTGACTGTCCCTTTAAAGTGGGGCAGGTAAAGTTGTTGCGAGTGGGGAGGTAGAGTGTCTAAGACCTGACAATCGGACCAGAGGAAGAGGGGTAAGCCGTAGTGAGATTCTGGCCGCTTGTAAAAAAAAAACTGTTCCCTCTCGGCAAGGATAGTTTCTTTATGAAAGTAGATATTTTATGCCCATGAAACTATATATATTGTTGTTGGATTGCATGTGAATACAGACTGTATGGACATTATTTTATTCAGTTGTATATTTTTTTTTTAATTCCATAGTTTTTTATTGGGTTAAGATTTATACAGAATCAATAATAAAACATTGATGAATATACAACATTGTAAGGTATACATATGATATGATAAATCCTAAACCGTGATCACAACAAAACTAAACAATATAAAAACACATATGATAGACAGTTTGTCAACTTCTGTAAATATTCGGATATATAGAGGCATAGAGGGGAAAAAGTGGAATGGGGGAGTTTACCAGGGACTAGGGAATTCTCAATGTCATGAAGCTCTTAACATCTTTTAATTATTCAATGGGGAGGTGGGTATTACAGGTACTTATTGGTTCCATAGAAAGAGGATATTATCGAAATGGTGTGATTTATTATAGTAATTGTGGTACATTTCTTCTAATGCCATGACATGTTTAACTTCTTTCAACAATTGACTTATATTGGGGGTTTGGGATGATTTCCACAAACGGGGAATAAGTCTCTTAGCACTGTTAATTGATATCTGGAGCAAACCTTTTTTGTATTGACAATGTAATTGCGGCAACTTGTTAAGTAAAATCATCTGAGAGTCGAGAGTTATGTCTGTGTTTAATATGTTATTTAGTATCCTTTCAGTTTGATTCCAGTAAGCTTTAATGTATGGGCAATCCCACCATAAGTGGGACAATGAACCATGACTCCACATTTTCTCCAACATCTAGGTGAGACATCAGGGTAAATTTTATGGAGTCAAGCAGGGGTCAAATACCACCTGGACAACAACTTATAATTGGTTTCTACTATAGTCAATGACGTGGAGGATCTTTTAATGGATTTAAAACATCTTTCCCATATAGAATCATCTAGTTGTAAGTTAAATTTGCGTTCCCATTGTGTTTCGAAAAGAAGAGGGTTTTTGGGACAGGTTATAAGTGAAGGATATGAGATGTCTAGGAGTTTTGGGAAGGAGACAAAATGTTTCAAAAGGAGTCAGCAGCCTATAAAACTGAGTCTTGTCTCGGTGGTTGCTGAGGAAGTGTCTGATTTGAAAATATGAAAACCAGGTGTGTAGTGGATGGCCTATATCTTCTTTTATCTCTTGGAAAGTTTTAATGTGGCCTGCTCTCATTAGCGAATAGGTAGAAACACGTATAGGTGTCATTGCAGCGTAACTTACTTACCCGAGGCCAGATCAGGGAAAACACTGTTGTGTAATATAGGAGTAAGAGGAGAATTTGGAGTGGATATCTTATTATTTAAGGAGATAGTTTTGTCCCAAATACGTAATGTCTCCTCAATAAGGGGATTTGGTGTAGTAGTTTTCGGTCTAAGCTTGTTTTGTATCCAGCAGATATCATGTATCCAAACATCTCGGAATGCCTGTTCATCAAAAGTGACCCAAACTTTGGGGTCTTTGATTTGGTTCCAGCATATTATACGTGACAAGTGTATTGCTATGTAGTAATTCTGAATATTCGGGACTCCCAATCCTCCAAGATCTCTAGACATATAAGTAGTGTGGTTTTGGATTCTCGGTTTGGAGAAAGACCAGACGAACCTGTTTAATGTTTTTTGCAAATTGCCAATGTAGTTTGTTGATGGGGTTAATATTAAAGTCTGCATAATATACAGAATTTTAGGGAGTATTGACATTTTAATAGCATTAACCTTGCCCATCCAGGACAAGTGGCCTGACCGATGCCAGGCATTGAGTTCTATTTCAATCTTTTGTTTTAGATTTGAATAATTAGTTTCAATAGTCTCTGAGACAGTAGGTTTAATCACTAGTCCTAGGTATGTGAACTGTTCGGCTGAGATGTATCGAGTTTGTGTTTTAATAAATTGTGTGTCTTCTGAGGAGTTCCTCAGAGTCATTATGACCGATTTACCCATATTGATGGAGAAATTTGATAGTGATTTATATTCTAACAGAATATTTGAGAGTGTCGGGAGTGAGGTCTTAGGGTTAACAAGAGTGAACAAAATGTCGTCCGCAAATAAAAGACATTTGGCGACCGTCGTTCACATCCCTATCCCTTCAACTTCTTTGGTTGATCTTACTTTAGCCGCCAGCACTTCTACGGATAATGCAAATAACAAGGTTGTGTGCCATTTGTGATTTGAAAGGTGTCTGACAGCGTATTATTAACTATTACTTTTGCATTGGGGTGGGAATATATGGCCATTATCTTGTTTATAAACTGTTGGGGAATCCCAAACTTCAGAAGGACAGACCAGATGAATTGCTACTCCACCCTTTCAAATGCTTTCTCAGCATCAGTAGATAACAGGGTGGGTGAGTGGCAGCCCATGTGTCGAGGTATAGTGGATAATTTGGAGGAGTCTGGTGGTGTTATCCTTGGCTTCTCGGTTAGGTATGAAGCCCACCTGATCCTCATTGACTAAGAAAGGGAGGTATCTTTTGAGCCTGTTTGCCAACATCTTGGCGTATATTTTCAAATCAATATTTAGGAGAGAAATTGGCCTATAATTTTCAACTTGATTTGGATCTTTACCTGCTTTGGGAATAACGGTAATGTGGGCTCCGAGCATCTGCCCAGAGAAGGAGATTGTATCGCTCATGGAATTGTATAGTGATAGGAGATGTGGACTAATGTAGGGTGCCATTATTTATAAAATTTGGGGGTGAAGCTGTCTGGACCTGGCGCTTTACCTGGAGTTAATTGTTGGATTACCTCTTGTACTTCAAGTGTTGTGAATGGGTAGTTTAAATCCATTTTACTAGTTTCATCTAAGTGGGGGAGATTTATTTGCGAGAGGTAGTTTTCAATATTTGCTAGTTTCCCAACCGACGGGTTATTAACATTTAGATTATAAAGTTTACCATAGTATTCCGCAAATGTGTTGGCTATGTTGGAGTTAGTATGGTTTTGTTGACCGTCCTTGCCTAGGATAGTTCTAATAAATTTCTTATATGTTTTCTTAGCGATCTAGCCATTAGTTTCCCTGCCTTATTTGTTTACCCCGAAAAATCCCTAGCTATTGTAACGTTGTGTGGTAGTTCATTTGAGGTTGGATTTTGTTTATGTGCAGTTTCTGCTGTTTTCAATGTATGTAGAAGAGTACAATAACAATTATTGACTTGTTTGCGATGTTGTGCGGTTAGCTTAATTATTTCTCCCCTAACAAAACATGTATATGTTTCCCAGTTGTTGCAGTGTGATGTACTAGCTGGGTCATTAATGTCAAAGAACATATATGTTTTGTCCGTAATACTTTTAAGATTCAAGGAATCTGTGAAGTTTGCATCATTAAGTCTCCAGGAGTCTCCTACTCCGGATTTCTGGGGCCAGATGAATGAACTAATGACCATCGCATGGTCGGACCATGGGGTCTGGGACAATTTAGAATCTAAGAGTAGGTGGAGGGAAGATTGATCGCATAGTATATAATCTAACCGACTGTATGTTTTTTGAGGGTGAGAAAAGAAGGTGTAGTCTTTAGTCATAGCATGAGTCAACCTCCAAGTGTCAAATGTAGGTATAATTTTATAAGGCCAACCAGTTGGCTTTGATGTTTTTAGTAGAAATATAGGATTTCCCAGTTGATATATCTAATGAGGGGTCTAGAGGAAAGTTAAAGTCACCCGCTATAAAGATGGAGCCCTTTGCATGGTCTAATAGTAAGGTCATCACCTTCCTAAAAAATGATGGTCCTGGTCTGTTTGGGGCATATAAATTCAATAAAGTGATAGGTTTCCCGTAGCAGAGTCCTACTAAGAGAATAAATCTGCCCTCATCATCTAGGCTTCGATGTAATAGTTCAAAAGGAAGACCTTTTTTGAGAAGTATACAAACCCCATTCTTCTAAGTGGTATTGGAAATAGTGAAATGTTTGTCAAAATAGAAAGTGGGTAATTTGGGTTCATGCTTTTTCCTGAAGTGTGTCTCCTGGACAAATACAATATCAAGATGCTTCTTATGGAAGTCGTGTAGGGCAATGGAACGCTTCTGAGGTGATAAAAATCCTTTAACATTCTGGGTGGCAATTTGAAGGTTGTTAGAGTTAGTGTGCTTTCTACTGGTTGAATTTTCATAAATAATCATGGCCAGTACCAATGAATTGGAGGTGATCTAAAAGAGAATTCCCTGGACTTAAAAGTACAAGAGTAGGCGGGAGCAAGGAGGAGGTGAGTTAGGTGAGGTGAGTTATACAAAGTATTGTATAACTATAGCTAAATTTGATAATATTTAAAAAAAAAATTGGGTGTAAATATGTGAGGGTCATATAGTGGAATGATAAGGCTTTGTAAGATTATATTAAACCAGGAGGGGTAAGTGGAATTCGTTTGCACAACAACCTACTCTATAGAGTATTCATAAACAGTGCTTAAACATTTTCAAACAGTTTTAAACAATTTTTAAGATAAAAAATCAAAGAAAAAGAAAAGAACCTTGATATGATGCTTATATATTACCATGAGGTGGGGATTGCAAGATAGAACACAGAAAAACATTGGGTGGCAGCAACATAACATATTTAATCAATTATGATTGAAATAGCAGCAGTCAATGAGTGACCGCCTGGGATTTTGAGGCATCATGTGCTACAATTAGGAACACCAAATACTACAAAATATAACCAACATAACTTGCAGGTTAAAGGGGTAATCAAGTCTACAACAGAGAAATAACAATACAAACCAACTTACCAACTGCTGGTAAGATGAACAAGGATGTGTGAACCCATAATGGGCTTATGCTCCTCAGAAAAGGAACCTAAGAAAAAAAAAAAACCTGTAAAGCCTATCTATTAAGGTTTATGGCAGTTCAAAAAATGCAGGATAAACATCTTATGATCCTATGAAGTCAAGCCTGGACTGTGAGATAAAGTACCTACATACAGAGCTAAAATAGAAGAACCAAGGTTCTCAGATATTGCAGCTGTTAGTCTCATTTCCGGTATGTAGAGTATCAGCTACTCATGAAGGTGGTGGCACTTGGAGTAGAAAGTTACTAGGTCTCTTTTTGTCAGCCTTGTCTTTGTTTCTTGAAGACAGCTTATCAGTGGGCAAATCCCAAAGGTGATATGGAGAACAAAAGGGGGGTCATAGGCAACCAACTATCGAATAAGTTTTGATTCATCCCAGAAGGGAAGTAGTTGAAGAGTTCCTCGTTGAGTCTGTCTGCCGCAGATCCTGATGTAGATGTCTCTTATTGGGAGGATTCTTAACTATATCACTCCAGGCCTTGTTTCTTGACAATTGTGGTGTGGGCCTCTTTGAGCTTGATGGTGAGCCAACTTCATCTTGTATCTTATTTGGCGGGTGATATTTAGCTTGCTACAAAAGGCAATGATGTCTTCCAACTGTGTGCAGTCAAACCGTCTTCCATTTTTAATCACTTGTACTTGAACAGGAAACCCCCATCTATAGGGTATGTTTAAATTGCGGAGATGTTGAGTGAGGGCACTGAATTCTCTCCGCTTCTGTAGAGTTCTTATTGAAAGATCAGCAAAAAACTTAACCATAGCACCCTGATATTGGAAAGATTGTTGTTGACGTGCATGCTGTAAAATCAATTCCTTCTCTCTGACTTTTGTGAAGCAGAGTACCACGTCTCTAGGTGGGCTGTCATCTGTAGGTTTAGGTTTCAGGGAGCGATGTGCTCTTTCCAGTTGAATAGGGGTAGAGTCGGGATAGCTATCTCCTAGCAGTGATCTGAATAGCCCCTCCAAGTAGTTGCGTAAATGCGTACCTAGGACGGTTTCAGGAATCCCTTTTAAACGTAAATTGCTACGTCTCATCCTATTTTCAATGTCATCCAGCTTAGGTTCCAAATCTACTATTTGTTTTTGTTGAGAGCACATCTTATTAGACATCAATAAAATTTCGGATGTAATCTCCTCTCTGTCCCCCTCTAGGGTTTCTACTCTAGCCCCCAAGTCATTTGTCTCCTTCTTAAGGTCTGCACATTCCTCCTTTATACAGGATTTCACCTGATTGATTAATAACTCCATTGCTTTTAGAGTGATAGGACCTTCCTTATCTACTACTGTTTCTTTATCAGAAAAAGCAGCATTCATTTCTGCTGTAGTATCTTGTGTGTCTTGTGTGACTTCTGACACATGCTCTACCATGTCTATAGTATTATCCTCTGCAGGTTTTTGCTTGTCTAAAGTTTTAAAGAAGGAGCCAACCTTTCCTGTATTTGCTTTATAATGCTTATCTAGCTTAGAAACTCTCTTGGCAGACATGTCTGTAACAAGGTATTATGTGAATAAAGATATGGGATCATTGCACTTTGTGTTGTTATGGAGAGGATAGAGTTAAGAGTATGAGAGCAATGGCTACCGTATATTTAAAATCAGAGGGATTTATGCAGCCCAATGTGAAACCATTCTCTACATTATTTCAGTTTAATAAGGTAGTTGAATCCTGAGACATAACTTCTGAGTTCAAGCGTTAGCTATAATATCTTGTTTAGATGCATTGGGCTCTATGTAACAAGCTCCATAAGGAGCTTGATGGCCCCTGTTTCTGGCGAGTCTTCAGACTCGCCAGAAACAGCAGTTATGAAGCAGCGGTCACAAAGACCGCTGCTCCATAACCTGTCCGCCTGCTCTGAGCAGGCGCACAGACATCGCCGGAAATCAACCCCATCGAGTACGATCGGGTTGATTGACACCCCCTGCTGGCGGCCGATTGGCCGTGAGTCTGCAGGGGGCGGCGTTGCACCAGCAGCTCTTTTGCTGGTGCAATGCTGAATACGGCAAGGATCAGGTCCGCCAGACCTTCATAACTAGAGGCCATTGTCTCTTCTTTCTTTCTTATAGTGAGTTGAGTCTTTTTTATTTTGCTGGGGTTCTAAGAAATATGTCAGTGGTGGGAGGCCTGTTTACTGTTGGTCCGGTCCACTATATTGACATGAGGGCAGTTCAAGCGCTTACCCAAACTGGTCTGACTGTCTGCGATCCAATTTCTCTGCTGCGCTGATTCAGGTAGTCGCCATTACTCCCACTGTCACTTCCTGTAGGCCTCTGTATTCACGGCCGTTAGTTTAAATGATCCGGCTACCAAAGAGGATGGCAAGTGAGTTGCACTGTCTCTGAGAGTTCCGCTGCCCTCCTGAATTCAAACGAACATTGAGGGTGTAAAATTAGTGCCTTATACTTCTCCACTATCAGGAGCTTCAAGAAGACACAGCCATCATCAACGGCGTTCCGGCTCCGCCCCCTCAGTTGGATATTTTTATGTTGAGTGAGTGGAACCACGGTGGTTTGTGTATTACATTTTAAGTAATTATGTATCAGTAAAATATATTTGTTACAGTATTGATGTGTAGATTTTTTTATGATAAATGCTTGTTTTTAGCGCACTTTATAGTTTTTTGTAGATTGTTATAGGACTGATAGCAGAGAGGTCAGGGAATACTTTTCTTTGTGTTATGGGTTAAACACATAGATTTGCAGCATCTAACAAATGAGAGCATGCTATTTTTTCATGTGCAGTGTATTTCTTCGCTACTGACGAGGGTGTAGTGACCTGTGGCGCATAAAGCACGCCTGGGGGGGCTGAGGCTGGAGGTGGAGGCTGGACCATGGGGTGCTCGGGCTGGTCTTCCAACATTTTCAGGGCCAGTTTGATTTCCCAGTCAGGAGGTGAATAATGGTGTGTGTTTTAGCTCCGTACTGTAATGACAATTGTAAACAGGAATTGTCCACATGTTTCAGAACTACATTTCCTATGAAGCTCAATTGGACTTCAGAGTGCCTAAGCATCATGAATAATGTAGTTCTGAAACATTAGGAGTGCCAAGGTTCCCCATCCCTGATTTAGAGTAACTTAAAAAGGAAGATGTTCGGCTTTACTCCTACTGATGACTGCAATTGCTAATATCATCTTAGGAAAGTAAAACAACAAAACAAAACATCAGATAGCTCCAAGTAGTGCATTGCTGCTTCTGAGCCTACCTAGATAAGCTTTTCAACAAAGGATACCACGAGAACAGAGTAAATCTGATAACAGAAGTAAATTGAAATCTCATAAAGTAACAAGCTCTACCTGAACCATGACTTTACTTTTGACTTTAATGACTGTTTAGGATCCCATCTCAGGGAGGTTGGATTGTATATTGCATATTTGTTTTTGGTCTGGTTTCATTTTCTACATATTGATTGCTTAGATGAATGTAGGAGATCATTTACTTCTGGCCTTTGTTTAGCCAAGCAACATACTCAAGATGTTTTTCCTTGATTTGCTCTGAAATGGCAAAACCTTTCAGATTTTACTCCCAAAATTGTGTTTTTTTTTCTTGCAGTTACCACCATCATAGACTATTTGTTTGCAGTAACCAGAATTTGTAATGTAGCTAGAGACATTGTAAAGTTTTAGCAATGATTATAGTAAAATTCTCCACCATTTTGTTAAAAGATTTAATTAGTCCTGGCTCATTCTTGTTTTTAAAAAAGTACATTGAATGCTAAGGACCATATCAATGTATATATTATACATCTTATACATATTGTACTTTTTAGAAGCTTTAAGTTAAAGGGACATTAAACTGTTGGGCACAACTACAAAAAAACACCAACTACTCACCATGTTATTGCATCTCATTCAGTTCCTGCAGCTCTTTTAAAATAATCTCTCCTGTTTTAATAGCTTAAAGGTGCCAGATACGGAAGCTCCGCCTCTTCATACTGGGCACCGCCATCTTGGAGCTCTGGTATTCTCACAGCCTCAGACAGAAGCAGTGCACACTCACAGTTAAGTAATATTGTTCCATACCGGATCATGTCCGTTGCACATTGATAAATGCCGATGTTCTGGTGAACTGCTTGTGCAATGCCGCCCCCTGCAGATTCGGTCGCTATCAGGGGGTGTCAATCAACCCGATCATATACTATCAGGCGGATTGCTGTTCACCACCTCAGAGGTGGCGGACGAGTTAAGGAGCTGCGGTCTTAAGACTGCTGCTTCTTAACTCCTGTTTCCAGCGAGCCTGAAGGCACGTGCGGAAACAGATGCATAAAGATGCATTTGACTGTTAATAAATCAGCCCCAATGTATCATGCACACTAACTCCAATAAAATGATACAGCTGTAAGAGGTGGGCAGTATTACTGATCTATGAGTGAGCACAGCTTCTGCCACAGGTTGTGAGAAATCCTGAGCTTCAAGATGGCGGTGCGCAGTACAAAGAACCCGAGCTTCAGAATCTGGCACCTTTATGCTATTAAAACAGGAGAACTGATTTGTAAAGGGCTGCAGGAACCGGATGAAATGCAATAAGATACTGCTAGATTACGAGTCTTGCGTAAGCCTTAAAATGCAGCGTTGAGAGGTACCAACGCTGCCTTTTAACGCCCGCTGGTATTACGAGTCTTGAAGGTACAGGCTCACCGCTCGAAAATACCGCAAATCCGCTTACGTCAATTGCATATCCTATTTTTTCAATAGGACTTGCATAACTCCGGTATTACAAGTCTTCCAAAAAGTGAGCGGTAGACCCTCTCCTGTCAAGCCTGGTACCTCATTTGAAAGTCAGTAGTTTACGAGTTTTATGGTCTAACACCCATAAACTACCTATTAACCCCTAAACTGAGGCCCCCCACATAGCAAATACTTAAAAAAAAATGTAACCCCTAATCTGCCGAACCGGACATCACAGCCACTATAATAAATATATAACCCCTAAACCGCCACACTCCCACATCACAAACTAGTTAAATTTTATTAACCCCTAATCTGCCGTCCCTAACGTCGCCGCCACTATTTAAAGTTATTAACCCCTACATCTTAGTCTAACCCTAACCCCCCTAACTTAAATATAATTGAAATAAAGCTAAATAAAATAACTATCATTAGCTAAATTATTCCTATTTAAAACTAAATACTTACCTATAAAATAAACCCTAAGCTAGCTACAATATAACTAATAGTTACTTTGTAGCTATTTTAGGATTTATTTTTATTTTACAGGCAACTTTGTCTTTATTTTAACTAGGTAGAATAGTTATTAAATAGTTATTAACTATTTAATAGCTACCAAGTTAAAATAAAGACAGATTTACCTGTAAAATAAAACCTAACCTAAGTTACAATTACACTTAACACTACACTATAATTAAATTAATTCCCTAAATTAACTACAATTAAATACAATTATCTAAAGTACGAAAAAAACAAACAATAAATTACAGAAAATAATAAAATAATTACATGTTTTTTAAACTAATTACACCTAATCTAATCCCCCTAATAAAATAAAAAGCCCCCCAAAATAATAAAAAGCCCTGAACTTCAATTGAACTTCAATCCTATTGGCTGATTGGAACAGCCAATAGAATGCGACCTCAATCCTATTGGCTGTTCCAATCAGCCAATAAGACTGAAGTTCAATCCTATTGGCTGATTGCATCAGCCAATAGGATTTTTTCTACCTTAATTCCGATTGGCTGATAGAATTCTATCAGACATTCGGAATTGAAGGAACGCCATCTTGGATGACGTCATTTAAAGGAACCTTCATTCAATCGTTGGATGAAGAACGAAGCGGATGCTATGCGTCAGATGTCTTGAAGATGGACCCGCTCCGCACTGGATGGATGAAAATAGAAGATGCAGCCTGGATGTCTGCCCGTCTGGAGGACCTCTTCTGCCCGGCTTGGATGAAGACTTCTGCCCGTCTGGAGGACCACTTCGCCCTGCTTCGTTAAGGACTTCGGCCCGGTTGGGTGAAGACTTCTCAAGGTAGGGTGGTCTTCAAGGGGTTAGTGTTAGGTTTTATTAAGGGGGGATTGGGTGGGTTTTAGAGTAGTGTTGGGTGTGTGGGTGGTGGGTTTTAATGTTGGGGGGTATTGTACTTTTTTTTACAGGTAAAAGAGCTGATTACTTTGGGGCAATGCCCCGCAAAAGGCCCTTTTAAGGGCTATTTGTAATTTAGGATAGGGTAGGGCTTTTTATTATTTTGGGGGGATTTTTTATTTTATTAGGGGGATTAGATTAGGTGTAATTAGTTTCAAAAAACTTGTAATTATTTTATTATTTTCTGTAATTTAGTGTTTTTTTTTCGTACTTTAGATAATTGTATTTATTGTATTTAATTGTAGTTAATTTAGGGAATTAATTTAATTATAGTGTAGTGTTAGGTGTAATTGTAACTTAGGTTAGGTTTTATGTTACAGGTAAATTTGTCTTTATTTTAACTAGGTGGCTATTAAATAGTTAATAACTATTTAATAACTATTCTACCTAGTAAAAATAAATACAAAGTTGCCTGTAAAATAAAATTAAATCCTAAAATAACTACAATGTAACTATTAGTTATATTGTAGCTATCTTAGGGTTTATTTTATAGGTAAGTATTTAGTTTTAAATAGGAATAATTTAGTTAATTGTAGTAATTTTATTTAGATTTATTTAAATTATATTTAAGTTAGGGGGGTGTTAGGGTCTAGACTTAGATTTAGGGGTTAATAACTTTAATATAGTGGCTGCGACGTTGGGGGTGGCAGATTAGGGATTAAGAAGTTTAGGTAGGTGTGGCAACATTGGGGGTGGCAGATTAGGGGTTAATAAATATAATGTAGGTGTCGGCGATGTTGGGGGCAGCAGATTAGGGGTTAATAAGTATAATGTAGGTGGCGGCGGTGTCCAGAGCGGAAGATTAGGGGTTAATAATATAATGCAGGTGTCGGCTATGTCGGGGGCAGCAGATTAGGGGTTAATAAGTGTAAGATTAGGGGTGTTTAGACTCGAGGTTCATGTTAGGGTGTTAGGTGTAGACATAAATGTATTTTCCCATAGGAATCAATGGGGCTGCGTTAGGAGCTTTACGCTGCCCCATTGATTCCCATGGGGAAATCGTGCATGAGCACGTTTAGCTAGCTCACCGCTAGCGTAAGCAGTGCTGGTATTGAGGTGAGATGTGGAGCAAAATTTTGCTCTCCGCTTACTTTTCTGCAGCTAACGCCAGGTTTGTAAAAACCCGTAATACCAGCGTTGTCTGTAGGTGAGCGGTGAGTTTAAACTGCTTGTTAGCCCCGCACACCATTACAGACAAAACTCGTAATCTACGCGTGTGTTATTAGTTACTGTTCTTTTGTAGTTGTGCACAGCAGTTTAATGTCCCTTTAATTCCAGGTAGATGATTGATATTTATTAGACTTATGCATCTTTGAATAATTTGTTTGAACTAATCATTCAGAATGAATATTCAGAAAAATAATTTTTTTCAGAATATTCGTGTGCTGCACTATTCGGTATTTGGTTAGTTTAAAACAAACTGAATACTGAATATTTGTTAACATTTACATTTGTTTTTGGTTAAAAACAATGTAAATGTTATCTTGCTGCAGGTAGCACAGTTTCACCTTCTGGATACTTCCTTAGAGCGTGCTGGGGAGCCGCGCTAATGCGCTAATCTGCTTCTTCTTCATGTAGTCCAGGATCACTCTAATAAGAGCATTAGTGCACCGGATCCCAGAGCTGGGGAGCCGCACTAATTCGCTTCTTCTTCATGTAGTCCAGGATCACTCTAATAGGAGGTTTAGCATGGCGATTCCCAGAGCTGGGAAGCTGAGCTAATCCGCTTCTTCTTCATGTAGACCAGGACCGCTCTAATAGGAGCTTTAGCGTGGCGGATCCCAGAGCTGGGAAGCTGAGCTAATCCGCTTCTTCTTCATGTAGTCCAGGACCGCTCTAATAGGAGCTTTAGCGTGGCGGATCCCAGAGCTGGGAAGCTGAGCTAATCCGCTTCTTCTTCATGTAGTCCAGGACCGCTCTAATAGGAGCTTTAGCGTGGCGGATCCCAGAGCTGGGAAGCTGAGCTAATCCGCTTCTTCTTCATGTAGTCCAGGACCGCTCTAATAGGAGCTTTAGCGTGGCGGATCCCAGAACTGGGAAGCTGAGCTAATCCGCTTCTCCTTCATGTAGTCCAGCAGCACTCTAATAAGAGCATTAGTGCACCGGATCCCAGAACTGGGGAGCCGCACTAATTCGCTTCTTCTTCATGTAGTCCAGGACTGCTCTAATAGGAGCTTTAGCGTGGTGGATCCCAGAGCTGGGAAGCTGAGCTAATCCGCTTCTTCTTCATATAGTCCAGCAGCACTCTAATAAGAACATTGGCGTGGCAGATCCCAAAGCCTGTGCTAAAGAACCCTCTCCTTTAGTGCAGAAGGGGGCCGCACTGATTCAAGTCGGATTGACACACTCCCCTGCCTGAAATAAAGAAGGTCCTTTAGCGCAGGCTCTGGGATTTGCCGCACTAATGTTCTTGGACTATATAAAGAAGAAGCAGATTAGCTCAGCTTCCCAGCTCTCTATATGTAAGTATTACACGAATTTAAAGGGACAGTCTAGTGAAAATTAATCTTTCATGATTCAGATAGGGCTTGCAATTTTCTTTTATCATTAAATTTGCTCTGTTCTCTATGAAATTATTTGTTGAATTCTAAACCTAGGTAGGCTCTTATGCTAATTTTTAAGAACTTGAAAGCCACCTCTTATCTCAGTTCATCTTTTTACAGCTAGACAGTGCTAGTTCATGTGTGCTCACTCCTGTGTTGTTATTTAAGAGACAGCACTGTTTGGACAAAATTCAAGTCTGTCGAAAGAACTGAAATAAGGGGGCAGTCTGTAGAGGCTTAAACACAAGGTAATCACAGAGGTAAAAAGTATATTAATATAACAGTTCTAGTTATGCACAACTGGGGAATGGGTAGTAATGGGTAGTAATGGGATTATCTATCTTTCTCTTGTTAAGTGTATCCAGTCCAAGGATCATCCATTACTTGTGGGATATTCTCCTTCCCAACAGGAAGTTGCAAGAGGATCACCCACAGCAGAGCTGCTATATAGCTCCTCCCCTAACTGCCATACCCAGTCATTCTCTTGCAACTCTCAACAAAGATGGACGTAGTAAGAGGAGAGTGGTGTATTATAGTTAGTTTCTTAACTTCAATCAAAAGTTTGTTATTTTTAAATGGTACCGGAGTGTACTGTTTTATCAAAGGCAGTATTAGAAGAAGAATCTGCCTGTGATTTCTATGATCTTAGCAGAAGTAACTAAGATCCATTGCCGTTCTCACATATTCTGAGGAGTGAGGTAACTTCAGAGAGGGAATGGCGTGCAGGTTTTCCTGCAATAAGGTATGTGCAGTAAACATATTTCTAGGGATGGAACTTGCTAGAAAAATGCTGCTGATACCGGATTAATGTAAGTTAAGACTAAATGCAGTGATTTAATAACGACTGGTATCAGGCTTATTAACAGAGATACATACTCTTATAAAAGTGTAATATAAAACGTTTGCTGGCATGTTTAATCGTTTTTATATATGCTTTGGTGATAAAACTTATTGGGGCCTAGTTTTTTCCACATGGCTGGCTTTAATTTTGCTAGAAACAGTTTTCCTGAGGCTTTCCACTGTTATAGTATAAAAGTTACAGTTGGTGCAGTTAAAATTACAAACTGTGACATTCAGCTTCCCTCAGCAGTCCCCTGCATGCTATAGGACATCTCTGATGGGCTCAAAAGGCTTCAAAAGTAGGAGCTGTGGCAGTTGTTATGACTGTTTAAAAAACATATTTTTCGTTTTGTTAATCTGTTTTTTGTATTAAGGGGTTAATCATCCATTTGCAAGTGGGTGCAATGCTCTGCTAACTTGTTACATACACTGTAAAAACTTTGTTAGTGTAACTGCCTTTTTTCACTGTTATTTCAAATTTTGCCAAAATTTGTTTCTCTTAAAGGCACAGTAACGTTTTTTATATTGCTTGTTAACTTTGTTTAAAGTGTTTTCCAAGTCTGACACAGAGGAAACTACTTGTTCATTATGTTTAAAAGCCATTGTGGAGCACCATAGGAGAATGTGTACTAAATGTATTGATTTCACCTTAAACAGTAAAGATCAGTCTTTATCTATAAAAGAATTGTCACCAGAGGGGTCTGTCGAGGGGGAAGTTATGCCGACTAACTCTCCCCATGTGTCGGACCCTTCGCCTCCCGCTCGAGGGACGCACGCTAATATGGCGCCAAGTATATCAGGGATGCCCATAGCGATTACTTTGCAGGACATGGCTGCAATCATGAATAATACCCTGTCACAGGTATTAGCCAGATTGCCTGAAATAAGAGGCAAGCGCGATAGCTCTGGGGTTAGACAAGATACAGAGCGCGTAGATGCTGTGAGAGCCATGTCTGATACTGCGTCACAATATGCAGAACCTGAGGACGGAGAGCTACAGTCTGTGGGTGACGTCTCTGAATCGGGGAGACCTGATTCAGAGATTTCTAATTTTAAATTTAAGCTTGAGAACCTCCGTGTGTTACTTGGGGAGGTATTAGCTGCTCTGAATGACTGTGACACATTTGCAGTGCCAGATAAATTGTGTAGGCTGGATAAATACTATGCAGTGCCGGTGAGTACTGATGTTTTTCCAATACCTAAAAGGCTTACAGAAATTATTAGTAAGGAGTGGGATAGACCCGGTGTGCCCTTTTCCACACCTCCTATATTTAGAAAAATGTTTCCAATAGATGCCACTAAACGGGACTTATGGCAGACGGTCCCTAAGGTGGAGGGAGCAGTTTCTACTTTAGCAAAGCGTACCACTATCCCGGTTGAGGACAGTTGTGCTTTTTCAGATCCAATGGATAAAAAATTAGAGGGTTACCTTAAGAAAATGTTTATTCAACAAGGTTTTATTTTACAGCCCCTTGCATGCATTGCGCCTGTCACTGCTGCGGCAGCGTACTGGTTTGAGGCCCTGGAAGAGGCCATCCATACAGCTCTATTGACTGAAATTATTTACAAGCTTAGAACACTTAAGCTAGCTAACTCATTTGTTTCTGATGCCATTGTTCATTTGACTAAACTAACGGCTAAGAATTCCGGATTCGCCATCCAGGCGCGTAGGGCGCTATGGCTTAAATCCTGGTCAGCTGATGTGACTTCAAAGTCTAAATTACTTAACATTCCTTTCAAGGGGCAGACCTTATTCGGGCCTGGTTTGAAAGAAATTATTGCTGACATTACTGGAGGTAAGGGTCATACCCTTCCTCAGGACAGGGCCAAATCAAGGGCCAAACAGTCTAATTTTCGTGCCTTTCGAAATTTCAAGGCAGGTGCAGGATCAGCTCCATCTACTTCAAAACAAGAGGGAACTTTTCCTCAATCTAAGCAGGCCTGGAAACCTACCCAGTCCTGGGACAAGGGCAAGCAGGCCAGAAAGCCTGCTGCTGCCTCCAAGACAGCATGAAGGAGCGGCCCCCTATCCGACAACGGATCTAGTAGGGGGCAGACTCTCTCTCTTCGCCCAGGCGTGGGCAAGAGATGTTCAGGATCCCTGGGCATTGGAGATCATATATCAGGGATATCTTCCGGACTTCAAAGCTTCTCCCCCACAAGGGAGATTTCACCTTTCAAGATTATCTGCAAACCAGATAAAGAAAGAGGCATTCCTAAGCGGCGTGCAAGACCTCCTTGTAATGGGAGTGATCCATCCAGTTCCGCAGACGGAACAAGGACAGGGGTTTTATTCAAATCTGTTTGTGGTTCCCAAAAAAGAGGGAACCTTCAGACCAATTTTGGATCTAAAGATCCTAAACAAATTCCTCAGAGTTCCATCATTCAAGATGGAAACTATTCGAACCATTTTACCCATGATCCAAGAGGGTCAGTACATGACCACAGTGGACTTAAAGGATGCCTACCTTCACATTCCGATCCACAAGAATCATCATCGGTTCCTGAGATTTGCCTTTCTAGACAGGCATTACCAGTTTGTAGCTCTTCCATTCGGGTTGGCTACAGCCCCAAGAATTTTTACAAAGGTTCTGGGCTCACTTCTGGCGGTTCTAAGACCGCGAGGCATAGCGGTGGCTCCTTACCTAGACGACATCCTGATACAGGCGTCAAGCTTTCAAATTGCCAAGTCTCATACAGAGATAGTTCTGGCATTTCTGAGGTCGCATGGGTGGAAAGTGAATGAAGAAAAGAGTTCTCTATCTCCTCTCACAAGGGTTTCCTTCCTAGGGACTCTGATAGATTCTATAGAAATGAAAATTTACCTGACGGAGTCCAGGTTATCAAAACTTCTAAATGCTTGCCGTGTTCTTCTCTCCATTCCGCGCCCCACGGTGGCTCAGTGCATGGAAGTAATCGGCTTAATGGTAGCGGCGATGGACATAGTGCCATTTGCGCGCCTGCATCTCAGACCGCTGCAATTATGCATGCTCAGTCAGTGGAATGGGGATTACACAGATTTGTCCCCTCTACTAAATCTGGATCAGGAAACCAGAGATTCTCTTCTCTGGTGGTTATCTTGGGTCCATCTGTCCAAAGGTATGACCTTTCGCAGGCCAGATTGGACCATTGTAACAAGAGACGCCAGCCTTCTAGGTTGGGGTGCAGTCTGGAACTCCCTGAAGGCTCAGGGTTCATGGACTCAGGAGGAGAAACTCCTCCCAATAAATATTCTGGAGTTAAGAGCAATATTCAATGCTCTTCTAGCTTGGCCTCAGTTAGCAACACTGAGGTTCATCAGATTTCAGTCGGACAACATCACGACTGTGGCTTACATCATCCATCAAGGGGGGACCAGGAGTTCCCTAGCAATGTCAGAAGTCTCCAAGATAATTCGCTGGGCAGAGACTCACTCTTGCCACCTATCAGCGATCCATATCCCAGGGGTAGAGAACTGGGAGGCGGATTTTCTAAGTCGTCAGACTTTTCATCCGGGGGAGTGGGAACTCCATCCGGAGGTGTTTGCTCAATTGGTTCTCCGTTGGGGCAAACCAGAATTGGATCTCATGGCGTCTCGCCAGAACGCCAAGCTTCCTTGTTATGGATCCAGGTCCAGGGACCCAGAAGCGGCACTGATAGATGCTCTAGCAGCGCCTTGGTTCTTCAACCTGGCCTATGTGTTTCCACCGTTTCCTCTGCTCCCTCGCCTGATTGCCAAAATCAAACAGGAGAGAGCATCGGTGATATTGATAGCGCCTGCGTGGCCACGCAGGACCTGGTATGCAGACCTAGTGGACATGTCATCCTTTCCACCATGGACTCTGCCTCTGAGACAAGACCTTCTAATACAAGGTCCTTTCAATCATCCGAATCTACTTTCTCTGAGACTGACTGCATGGAGATTGAACCCTTGATCCTATCAAAGCGTGGCTTCTCCGAGTCAGTAATTGATACCTTAATACAGGCACGAAAGCCTGTCACCAGGAAAATTTACCACAAGATTTGGCGTAAATATCTTTATTGGTGTGAATCCAAGAATTACTCATGGAGTAGGGTTAGGATTTCTAGGATATTGTCCTTCCTCCAAGAGGGTTTGGACAAAGGACTATCAGCTAGTTCTTTAAAGGGACAGATTTCTGCTCTGTCTATTCTTTTACACAAGCGTCTGGCAGAAGTTCCAGACGTTCAGGCATTTTGTCAGGCTTTAGTTAGAATTAAGCATGTGTTTAAACCTGTTGCTCCCCCATGGAGCTTAAACTTGGTTCTTAAAGTTCTTCAAGGGGTTCCGTTTGAACCCCTTCATTCTATTGATATCAAACTTCTATCATGGAAAGTTCTTTTTCTGATGGCTATTTCCTCGGCTCGAAGAGTCTCAGAGTTATCTGCCTTACATTGTGATTCTCCTTATCTGATCTTTCATTCAGATAAAGTAGTTCTGCGTACAAAACCTGCGTTTTTACCTAAGGTGGTTTCTAACAAGAATATCAATCAAGAGATTGTTGTTCCATCATTATGCCCTAATCCTTCTTCAAAGAAGGAACGTCTTTTGCATAATCTAGACGTAGTCTGTGCATTGAAGTTTTACTTGCAGGCTACTAAAGATTTTCGCCAAACATCTCACCTGTTTGTTATTTACTCTGGACAGAGGAGAGGTCAAAAGGCCTCGGCAACCTCTCTTTCTTTTTGGCTTCGGAGTATAATCCGTTTAGCATATGAGACTGCTGGGCAGCAGCCCCCTGAAAGAATTACAGCTCATTCTACTAGAGCTGTGGCTTCTACCTGGGCCTTTAAAAATGAGGCCTCTGTTGAACAGATTTGCAAGGCTGCGACTTGGTCTTCGCTTCATACCTTTTCAAAATTTTACAAATTTGATACTTTTGCTTCTTCGGAGGCTGTTTTTGGGAGAAAGGTTCTACAGGCAGTGGTTCCTTCCGTTTAAGTTCCTGCCTTGTCCCTCCCATCATCCGTGTACTTAAGCTTTGGTATTGGTATCCCACAAGTAATGGATGATCCGTGGACTGGATACACTTAACAAGAGAAAACATAATTTATGCTTACCTGATAAATTTATTTCTCTTGTAGTGTATCCAGTCCACGGCCCGCCCTGTCCTTTTAAGGCAGGTCTAAATTTTAATTAAACTTCAGTCACCACTGCACCCTATGGTTTCTCCTTTCTCGGCTTGTTTCGGTCGAATGACTGGATATGGCAGTTAGGGGAGGAGCTATATAGCAGCTCTGCTGTGGGTGATCCTCTTGCAACTTCCTGTTGGGAAGGAGAATATCCCACAAGTAATGGATGATCCGTGGACTGGATACACTACAAGAGAAATAAATTTATCAGGTAAGCATAAATTATGGTTTTCTAAACAATAACAATTCTGGAGTAGACTGTTCCTTTAAAGAATAACAAATAAAGTAATGAATTATATATATATATTTATATATTTATTAGTTAGTGCATTCCTTCGGATAAATGTTATGTTAAAATAAAACGCATATCCAAATATTCATCACAAATTTGCATTCTTGCAAATGCACATCTCTAATTTTTATGTGTATAAGTCATTATGCCTGTTCATCCCTGTAATCATACATTTACCAGATGTAGTCCTAAAAAATAATCAAATACATTTAATTAAAATAAATAAATGAATGCATAGCAATATGGTCTGAATGGTTTATTGTGGCAGCTGCAATCAACATTTGTGGATCCCACAAGAATTTTAAGGGTCAATCACAAACCTTCAGACGTTCCTATCTAATGACTTTTAGCAGAAAATCTCTATTAAATCTATAGGGAGTTTTGTAGATAAATTACTAGATACGTTTTTCTAAAGGATTAGGATCGACCCCATAGTTATAAGATTACAAGTTATGTGGCATTTCTGAAAATATGCAACTAAAGGTGCTATATTACATTATAAACACTAGAGGGAGCTATTATCACATTCTATTGCAAACATTCAGTTTATTGATGCAGAGTTGCAGACTTCATGTCGTGGTGTATGTTCTGTAGTTTGTAAACACGAAAATAAATAAATATGAACACTCACTTAAACAAACCAGAACAGGTGGATAAGACAAATATTCCCTTTGACATTCATTCTACCCTTCAAGCTTTTATATATAAAATGAATGTTTAAGGAACTTCTTATGGTATCCTTTGTTGAAGAAGCAACTATGCACTTTAAGGCCCTAGATAAATACATCTGGTGAACCAATAAAAATAGGCATTGATGTACAGCCACCAATAAGCAGCTAGATCCCAGGAGTACAGTGCTTCCCCAAAGCCTACCTAGGTGTTCTTTGCAACAAAGGATACCAAGAGAATAAAGCAAATTAGATCATAGAAGTTAACTGGAAATCACATGTTCTGTCTGAATCATGAAATAAAAAGTGTTTTTTTTAATGTCCCTTTAACAGTTATATATTTAATGTTAACATCAAATATAGAATTTATATATTCAAAAAAAGTAAAATTTGAATATTATCTTTGAATATTGATTATCATAGGCTTACATTGAAGTAAGTAATTGTTCCCATCGAAAATATTTGTTTATTATTTATTCAAATGTTACATTCAACCATCTGTAACTTCTAATAACAAAATAACCCTTTCTTCAAAAACACAAATGTTGAATGTTTGGTAAATATTTGGTGTTAATAAACTAAACCAACTTTCTTTACTTTTAATGTGCATGAGATAGTTAGTAAAGTCAGTATCATATAAAGTAGATTATTGCAGGATATACAGTGACAGGAGGCTTAGAGCAATGATAGACCAAAGGACACACATATATATATGTAGATAGATAGATAGATAGATAGATAGATAGATAGATAGGTAGATAGATAGATAGATAGATAGATAGATAGATAGATAGATAAGCAGCTGTTCTATCAGAACTAATCTAAGAAAATAGTTTAATAAGAAAATAAACCTAAAAGTATGTGTTTTTTTCCCTAAAATTAAAGGGACAGTCCAGCCAAACATGTAATCCACATGGATGTATTTCAGCTTTGAATAGAAGCATTTTTGTAGTATACATGCATTAGCAAAAATGCTTCTAATAAAAGCTATAGCTGTTTCAAAAGTGTATGTAAGTATGCACCGTGCACCAGCATCTTAAATGCAGCTCTTTCTCACAGAGCCTAAAGTGCTTGTACCGTCTGGTAATGACTCAATTTGTTAATTGCTAACATGATACAAACCCCACTGGCGCTCTGAGTAACTGCAGTATATAAAATGCTGGTGCACTGAGAATATCTAGCTATGCTTCACGTGCACGTGCAGAGAAAACTGTTAACACTAAAACAGTGATAACTTTTACTAGAAGCATTTTTGCCAATACATGTACATTGCAAATATGTTTCTATTCAAAGGTGTAATTCATCTATGCGCATTTAAATTTTGACCGGAATGTCCCTTTAATTAAGATCTGCTGGCGCACTATATGAAAATTAATAGGACCGGAAATGGTTAAAGGGACATGAAACCCACATTTTTTCTTTTATGATTTAGAAAGAACAGGCAGTCTTAAATAACTTTCACATTTACTTCTATTATCTAATTTGCTTAATTCTTTTGATATTCTTTGCTGTATAGCATATCTAGATAGGCTAAATCGCTGCTGATTGGTACCCACTGCTTTTTTTTTTTTATTATAACAGTAAAACAGACTGTTTTATATCCCTTTTAATACCTTATCATTGCAAAAATGTATCTTGTGTTGCTACAGAGCACAATGCCAATCAAGTCTGAACATTCTAAAACAAATTTGCAGTATTTTTGCTGCAATTGAATTTCAATAGCTAGAGACCACCCACTATTTGCCTAATTTGAAAGAGACAATCTGGGCTTGATTCTGCAAAAAGCAGGGCTAGTCACTATCATAATGTTAGTATAAAGTTTATTATTTGAAGTTTGTTATTCTATAAAGTCAACTAGAGAAAGATGTGTAGCAGGGTTTGCCTTGAGAAACCTGCAGTGTGTTTTTTCTAATTATCAAAACTTAAAATGTACAATTGCAAAATTATTTGAAAGAGGGAAAATAATTAAAGTGCATTGTAAAGTTGTTTTACTATAACTAAACAAGTTTGTATTCAAATCTTAACCCCTTAATGACCGGACCATTTTTCAATTTTCTTACCCTTAATGACAATGGCTATTTTTACATTTCTGCGGTGTTTGTGTTTAGCTGTAATTTTCCTCTTACTCGTTTACTGTACCCACACATATTATATACCGTTTTTCTCGCCATTAAATGGACTTTCTAAAGATACCATTATTTTCATCATATCTTATAATTTCCTATAAAAAAAATATAAAATATGAGGAAAAAATTGAAAAAAACACACTTTTTCTAACTTTGACCCCCAAAATCTGTTACACATCTACAACCACCAAAAAACAAACATGTTAAATAGTTTCTAAATTTTGTCCTGAGTTTAGAAATACCCAATGTTTACATGTTCTTTGCTTTTTTTGCAAGTTATAGGGCCATAAATACAAGTAGCACTTTGCTATTTCCAAACAACTTTTTTTCAAAATTAGCGCTAGTTACATTGGAACCCTGATATCTGTCAGGAATACCTGAATATCCCTTGACATGTATATATTTTTTTTTAGAAGACAACCCAAAGTATTGATCTAGGCCCATTTTGGTATATTTCATGCCACCATTTCACCGCCAAATGTCATCAAATAAAAAAAAAAGTTCACTTTTTCACAAATTTTGTCACAAACTTTAGGTTTCCCACTGAAATTATTTACAAACAGCTTGTGCAATTAAGGCACAAATGGTTGTAAATGCTTCTTTGGGATCCCCTTTGTTCAGAAATAGCAGACTTATATGGCTTTGGCATTGCTTTTTGGTAATTAGAAGGCCACTAAATGCTGCTGCGCACCACACGTAAATTATGCCCAGCAGTGAAGGGGTTAATTAGGTAGGTTGTAGGGAGCTTGCAGGGTTAATTTTAGCTTTAGGGTAGAGATCAGCCTCCCACCTGACACATCCCACCCCCTGATCCCTCCCAAACAGTTCTCTTCCCTCCCCCACCCCACAATTGTCCCCGCCATCTTAAGTACTGGCAGAAAGTCTGCCAGTACTAAATAAAAGGAGTTTTTCTTTTTTTTAATAAAAAAAATTAAAATGTTTTAGCTGTGATGGACCCCTGCCTTAGCCCCAACCTCCATGATCCCCCCCCCAGCTCTCTAACCCTCTCCCCTACCTAATTGCCGCCATCTTGGGTACTGGCAGCTGTCTGCCAGTACCCAATTTGCCCCCAAAACAAGTGTTTTTTTTTGCAATTTTTTGCCATTTTAATGTTTTCTGTAGTGTAGCAGCCCCCCACAATACCCCAACCCCCTCCCCCTCCCAGATCCTTATATATTTATTTATATTACATTAATTTTTGTCCCCCCTCCCTTTCTCATTGATGTCAGTGGCCATGTAATCGGGCGCGCACGCGCGCCCCCGCACGCTCCCGGCACCCGGCGTGCACATAGCACTTACAGGAACCGGATGCCGGGTAGCGATGGGCCGCCCACCCGCCTCCCTGATGTGCTCCCACCCACCAACGAACCGGCACCATCGCTACCGGTGCAGAGAGGGCCACAGAGTGGCTCTCTCTGCATCGGAGTCTTCTGAAAAGGTATTGCAGGATGCCTCCATATGGAGGCATCACTGCAATACCCTGAGAGCTGCTGGAAGCGATTGCGATCGCTTCCAGCACTCTCTTAGACAACTGACGTACCAGGTACGTCTATTGTCATTAACTGTTAGTTAATGCATGACGTACCTGGTACGTCAGTTGTCATTAAGGGGTTAAAGGGACACTAATCCCAAAATGTTTCTTTCATGATTCAGGTAGAGAATACAATTTTAAACAACATTCTAATTTACTTCTATTATCTAAATTGCTTAATTTCTTAGATATCCTTTGTTGATGAAATAGGGTGAGCCAATCACACAAGCATATATGTGCAGCCACCAATCAGCAGCTACTGAGCCTATCTAAATATGCTATAAGCAAATAATATCGATAGAATTAAGCAAATTATATAATAGAAGTGAATTTGAAAATTATTTAAGACTGCATGTTCTTTCTAAATCATGAAAGAAAAAAAAAGGGTTTCATGTCCCTTTAAGGTCTGCACTGTCATGAATCAAGAAGCCAAATTCTCCAGTCTGTGACTATATAGCGAATCACTCCATCATTATATTGTAATTCAGTTTGAAGATTACTTTATTGCTTAAAGGGACAGTAAAGTCATAATTAAACATTCATGATTTAGGCAGAACATACAGTTTTAAACAATTTTCCAATTTACTTCTATTATTTAATTTGCTTCCTTTTCTTGTTATCCTTTGCGAAAAGGTTTATCTAGGAAAGCTCAGGAGCAGCAAAGAACCTAGGTTCTAGCTGCTGATTGGTGGCTGCATAAATATACCATTTATCATCGGCTCACCCATGTGTTCAGTTAGAAACCAGTAGTGCATTGCTGCTCCTTCAACAAATCATACCAAGAGAATGAAGTAAATTTCATAATAGAAGTAAACTGGAATTTTTTTTAAAAAATATACATAAATCATGAAACAAACATTTTTGGTTTCATGTCCCTTTAATTACTAGGCTTGTGCAATTCATTTTGTTCCGAATGTAAATTTGTGACAAAAACACAAATATTTGTTTCATTTTCGCAAAATGAATATCCAAACAAATGCACTAACTAATTTAAAGAAAGCTAACTGATACTAACAAAATGTGTATGTATGTATTTATTTCCTTTAAATTAGCTTTAAAGGGTTTAATACTTAGCTGTAGCGTGCTGGAGAGGTAATCCGACACTTCTTCACAGAGCCCGGAGCTGCGATAATATGAGGCTTAGCGCAGTGGATCCCAGAGTCTGCATTAAAGGAGATTGTCCTAATAGCAGGGTCGGGATAAAACGTGGTTCCCCCAGCATGCTCTAGGTAGGTATAAGGCTACAGGTGACGCAAAGGATCATTCACATTCGGTTTAACACAAACAAATCTAAATGTTCCTACAAATATTCAGTATTCATTACAAACTAAACAAATACCAAACAGTGCAGCAGACGGATGCTGCAATCTACCCCTGAATTTTCCGGCTCTCTGGAAACATAAGTTACGAAGCAGCGGTCATAAGACCCCTGCTCCTTAACTCATCCAGCACCTCTGAGGTGGTGGACAGCAATCATCCACATCAGATATGGATTTAGGACTAGATTATAAGTGGAGCCCTAAATATCACTTGCGTGCAAGCGATATTTGCGATCCACTTTGTAATACCAGCGCACGCTAATGTGCGCTGGCATTTCAAGTAAATCGCAATGCGAATGCAAGCTAGCTTCCATAGTCTCCTATGGGAGCCTCATTCTGATGCGCCTCGCGCAGTGAAGAGGGTAAGTAGTGCAGCGATGGGCAGCCTTTCTAAATATATATGTATATGAATATATGCTGCTTATATAGTTTGTAAAGAAAAGGCTGCAGCACTCTAAATATTATTTAGAGAATTTATTCCAAGCAGTCAAACATAGGCGACGTTTCGGGCAGAGTCCTTTCTGAAGCCAAGTATATATACACATATTAACACATAAATATATATGTATATAAGCATATATATATTTACATTGCAGTCTATTAGAACACACAGTTCCCAGAGACCGCAATGTAAAGACTCTTCTCACTGACGTTTTTTTTAACACCCCACTCCACCAAATTTAAAGCCACAAAACTGCATAGTGCAGTTTCTTTTTTTAAAGAAAGAAATGCTAGATTTTTTAAAAAAATTAAAAACTAGAATGCCTTCTATTTCAAAGCGGTTATTGCTACCGCAAGCTCGGGTAGCAATAACCAGCAACTTGTTATGGCTGGTTAATTATCGTGCTCCCGCAAACGGGAAAATTTCCCCATTTGCGGAGCTCGATAATTTAGCGATCCACTTGTAATGTAGCCCTTATTGTTTACTGAGCTCAACAATATTTAAAACAGCCTTTAGGGAAAATCCATAAAAAAAATTAAGGAATTTTTAGTGCCCCCCCATAGGAACACCTACATATCTATTAAAGGGATCGTAAACACCAAAAATTGTATTGTTTAAAATAATAGATAATCCCTTTATTTACCATTCCCTAGTTTTCCATAACTAACACTGTTATAGAAATATAATTTTGACCTCTGTAATTACCTTGTATCTAAGCTTTTGCCGACTCTTAAAAGACTCATACATAATTTCACGTGCGTGAGCTCAATGTTATTTAAATGAAACACATGAACTAACGCCCTCTAGCTGTGAAAAACTGTCAAATGCATTCAGATAAGAGGTGGCCTTCAAGAGCTTAGAAATTGGCATATGGGCCTACCTAGGTTTAGCTTTCAACTAAGAATAACAAGAGAACAAAGCAAATTTGATGCTAAAAGTAATTTAGAAAGTTGTTTAACCCTTTGAGTGCTAATAAAAATATATTTTATACTGAAAGCATAAAAGATATAATAGGAGGCACCTATAATAAATGTATGTAGAGACAGGGGAGGGACAGATATGGTGATATAAAATATGAGAAACCAGATGGCGTTATGTAAAAAGCCAAATGGAAATAGCAGAGTGATTCTATAAAATGTATAAAAAATTATTATTATTCAACATCAGCGTGAAAAATGCCCAAAAAGTGTAAACTTTCTATATGTAAGAAAAAAATCCAAATTATAACTGTTCAATTGGATGTGCATATAAATATAAAAATCATTAGTGTCCCTTCAAATCAGAAAAAGTATGTAAATTGCTAGTCAGTAGCAAATATGGATACAAAAAAACATTAGTGTCCTTTCAATAAAAAGAAAAATATAAATTGGTATTAAATTAGAACCAAACAAAGTTCATGAGATATAACATGTGATTCATGGTTTCAAGTGAATCTGATCTGATGAAACGGCCAGGAGCTAGCGGCCGAGAAACGCGTTATTAGCTCTATTAAACTGTTTTTAATTTTGTCTATTTTGGACTGTTCTCAATTCTTTCCCGTACTCATAAAATTTGAGACGTTACTGGGGCATTGTTTGTCTACTTTTACCAGTCTTACAGCACGGATCAATTTACACTGGGTCACCAAGGTCCAGTTCCAGCAGCACTATTTCCTTCAACAGTCCAAACCGTCAAACCATTTGCCACCTCAGGAGCTATAACCAGCTTTTTAGTTGTCTGGATTTGGACACACTCCGTGGAGCATGACTCCAATCATCACCGGGGTCCTGTTTGATGACTTCCTGACAGCGAGACGCATCACTAGATTCCACTGCAGCACTTGCCAGCGTACTGGCTGCTGTAAACGTCAGCCTGCCTGTCTGCACTTTTTTAACGAAAAGTGCCACCTCACTTGTGAGTACCTTTCCACTGGACACCACCTCACTTTATCACCTTTTGGCACAGAGATATCTACACTATGAGGCGCTCTCTTCATTCTTTTGTTTTGTTTTTTGTTTTTTAGATACCTGAGTGCTAATGACTAGCACTCTCCCACCTTGAGGGAGATATATGGGGGCTCCCACCCGCTCCTACCCCGGCAATCATGCCTGTAGAGTGACAGGCATTGCCGGGGCTTCCCGTTTTGCGTAGTGACGTCACGCGCAATATAGTGATGATGTTACCGCGCAACTTTATTTATACTTAACAATGTTAAGTATAGGAGCAGGGGGCATGCTGCTTAGAAGCCTGTATCTCAGGCATCTAAGCAGCTACAGACCCCCAAGACCAACCATTGGAAAGGTAATCGCCTAATCTTTCCAACAGTGTAAGTCTTGGGGGTCTGCAAAAAAGAGTTAAAGAAATTTTGTTCAAAAATAAAAAAATAAGAAAAAACGTAAAAAATCAGCACCAAGGTGGGAAAGTGTTTAGCACTCAAAGAGTTAAAATTGCATGCCCTATCCGAATCATGAAAGTTTAATTTAGACTTAATTATCCCTTTAAGGTAAAGTGAGATTTGGCATCTGGAACATAAGAAGGAAGACAGCAAGATGATTAAAGGAACAGTAAGGTCAAAATGAATTAAACTTTCACGATTCAGATAGAGCTTGCTGTTTTAAACAACTTTCTAATTTACTTCTATTATCATATTTGCAATAGGAACTAGCTGGTGAGTGGTAGCTGCCCATACTGTATATGCCTCTTGTCATTTGCTCACCTGATGTGTTAAGCTAGCTCCCAGTAGCGCATTGCTGCTCCCAAGTCTAACTAGCTTTACTTTTCAACAAAGAATACCAAGAGATCAAAGCAAATTTGATAACAAAAGTAAATTGGAAAGTTTTTTTTTTTATTTGCGTCTGAACCATGAAAGATTCATTTTGATATTATTATCGCTTCTGATGACAGCCAATAAATGCAATTTAAATAGTGTTAGAAAATAGATTTAGTAGGATCAGAGATAAGACAAAATAGATACATAAATAAAATTATAGAAAATAAATTTTAAAAATTACCCACTGCATTTTTAACAAAAAAATATTAATACTATCTACACCTAGAGGCCAATTCATCAAGGGGCTGCTCCTTAACTCGTCCGCTACCTCTATCAATCCGTCCGATTACATTTGATCAGGTTGATTGACACTCCCTGCTAGCAGCCAATTGGCTGCAAATCTGCAGGGGGCGGCATTGCACCAGCAGTTCGCAAGAACTGCTGGTGCAATGATAAATGCCGACAGTGTATGCCGTCAGCATTTATCGACTTGCGGCGGACATGAACGCTACAGCGGATCATGTCCATCCACAATTTTTTTTATTTTCTTTAATGATTCGAATAGAGCAGCAATTTTAAGCAACTTTGTAATTTACTCCTATTATCAATTTTTTTTGTTCTCTTGCTATCTTTATTTTAGAAGCAGGGATGTAAAGCTTAGGATCCAGCCCATTTTAGGTTCAGAACCCTGGAAAGCACTTGCTTATTGGTGGCTACATTTAGCCACCAGTAAGCAAGCGTAATAGACGTTCTGAACCAAAAATTGGCGAGCTCCTAAGCTTTTTAACTAAAGATAGCAAGAGAATGAAGAAAAATGGATAATAGGAGTAAAATAGAAAGTTGCTTAAAATTGAATGCTCTGTCTGAATCATTAAAGAAAAAATTGGGTTTAGTATCCCTTTAAGCTTAAAGTCTAAACATAGCAATTTTAGAGATAAACCAATAATGCAATCTTTGTAATATTGGGCTATATTTGCTATACATAGGAATAAACCCTATAAATATGGGGTATTCTTAAAATTAGTACAAAATAATTAATCTATTTGGAGATTTACTTCACTTTAGCAACGCTAGTTTTGTACAAATGGTTGTAAAGAAAACTGCAAAATAAAAAATCAGTATTGAAATCCTATTTATTGTTGTTTTATGTATCCATATATAGTGTATCACAAGAAATCCTTGTTTGTCTGATAAAAAACTCCAGTATATAATATGTACTTTATCCCCTTAATGACCGAACCATTTTTCAATTTTCTTACCCTTAATGACAATGGCTATTTTTACATTTCTGCGGTGTTTGTGTTTAGCTGTAATTTTCCTCTTACTCATTTACTGTACCCACACATATTATATACCGTTTTTCTCGCCATTAAATGGACTTTCTAAAGATACCATTATTTTCATCATGTCTTATAATTTACTACAAAAAAAAAAAAAAAAAAATATGAGGAAAAAATGGAAAAAAACACACTTTTTCTAACTTTGACCCCCAAAATCTGTTACACATCTACAATCACCAAAAAACACCCATGCTAAATAGTTTCTAAATTTTGTCCTGAGTTTAGAAATACCCAATGTTTACATGTTCTTAGCTTTTTTTGCAAGTTATAGGGCAATAAATACAAGTAGCACTTCGCTATTTCCAAACCACTTTTTTTCAAAATTAGCGCTAGTTACATTGGAACCCTGATATCTGTCAGGAATACCTGAATATCCCTTGACATGTATATATTTTTTGTTAGAAGACAACCCAAAGTATTGATGTAGGCACCTTTTGGTATATTTTATGCCACTATTTCACCGCCAAATGCGAGCAAATAAAAAAAAAACTTTACATTTTTCACAATTTTAGGTTTCTCACTGAAATTATTTACAAACAGCTTGTGCTATTATGGCACAAATTGTTGTAAAAGCTTCTTTGGGATCCCCTTTGTTCAGAAATAGCAGACTTATATGGCTTTGGCACTGATTTTTGGTAATTAGAAGGCCGCTAAATGCTGCTGCGCACCACACGTAAATTATGCCCAGCAGTGAAGGGGTTAATTAGGTAGGTTGTAGGGAGCTTGCAGGGTTAATTTTAGCTTTAGGGTAGAGATCAGCCTCCCACCTGACACATCCCACCCCCTGATCCCTCCCAAACAGCTCTCTTCCCTCCCCCACCCCACAAATGTCCCCGCCATCTTAAGTACTGGCAGAAAGTCTGCCAGTACTAAATAAAAGGAGTTTTTTTTTTTTTTATAAAAAAAATAAAATATTTTAGCTGTGATGGACTCCTGCCTTAGCCCCAACCTCCATGATCCCCCCCCCCCCCAGCTCTCTAACCCTCTCCCCTATCTAATTGCGGCCATCTTGGGTACTGGCTACCCAATTTGCCCCAAAAACAAAAGTATTTTTTCCTCTTTTGGATTTTTTTTTGTTTTCTGTAGTGTAGCAGCCCCCCACAATACCCCTACCCCCTCCCCCTCCCAGATCCTTTTATATCATTTTTAAAAAAAATATTTCCCCCCCCCTCTTCCCTCCTCATTGGTGTCAGTGTCAGTGCCAGCTAATGCGCGGTCGCGCACGCGCGCACGCGCGCACGCGCACGCCCCGCACGCTCCCGGCACCCGGCGTGCACATTGCACTTCTAGGGACCGGATGCCGGGTAGCGATGGGCCGCCCACCCGCCTCCCTGTTACGCTCCCACCCACCAACGAACCGGCACCATCGCTACCGGTGCAGAGAGGGCCACAGAGTGGCTCTCTCTGCATCTGAGTCTTCTAAATGGTATTGCAGGATGCCTCCATATGGAGGCATCACTGCAATACCCTGAGAGCTGCTGGAAGCTATTGCGATCGCTTCCAGCACTCTCTTAGACAACTGACGTACCAGGTACGTCCATTGTCATTAACTGTTAGTTAATGCATGACGTACCTGGTACGTCAGTTGTCATTAAGGGGTTAAAAGAGAGAAGGTAATTATGGTGAAAACAATCCTGAGAATAAAAAATGCTAAATTTGCTTTTGTCACTGAAGAATCTATCTTTATGATCATATATAGGTATAGATATACAGTATACAGATATATGTAGGAATATCTATTTAAAAAATACTTAGAACATATCCCCCTATGTGAAGAACATTGGGATGTGAAATATTTACTGTAAATACACAGTATAGTACTGTATTAAATATGCATATTGCATAAAAATGATTTTTTTCTTGTTTGCAGCTACTTACATATGTGTGTAAATATGTAATTGTGTGTTTATATGTATCTGTCTTTAAATACATATATACACATATAAATACATAAATACTATATATTTACACACGCACATATATATATATATATATATATATATATATTTTAAAAAACATTTTTTTATCAGATAGTGTTATTATGAGTATAACTGTACTTTGTAATGCATTTTGTAATTGTTTCGCAAAACAGTAAACCACAGCTCTGAGGATGAGCTATCCCAACGAGTCTTAACTTAAATTGCGTTTAAGAGATTGCATTTACTTTCAACCTGTAATTTGAGTGACAAACCCGATGCGCACAAACACCCACGATAAAACCCTTTTCGCTTGCATGGAACTGTTAGCGATCCACTTGTGATCTGGCCCAAAAATTGGAAAGTTATTTTGAATTGTATTCTCTATCTGAATAATGAAAGCAACATTTGGGTTTCATATCCCTTTAAGGGGTTAAATAATTCTAGTAAATTCCCTAAACCTATTCTAAAAGCTCTTTCTAAAGAACTCATAATGTACATCCGAACCTGACAATTCCCTTTTAATCAGTATGAATGTAAAGTAAAAAAAAAATACTACACTACATGGAAGATAAAGTAGGGCATCAGGGCAAGACTTCAGTGTAGAAAAGTAGGGCTGTACAAAAATAAAAATAGAAACTATACTTAACTCCTTCCATTCCAAGGTATATTGTGAAGCATTGCTAATATGTTATATGTTGAAATCCTCTGATAGATAAAGGTTACTGGAGAAGAAAAATTAAATTTCTCATTTGCTGATATTGTTTATATTTTAAATCTGCATTTCTGTATTTGTTTTTGTTTTAAAAAATGCAAATATTGTATAAAAAAATACAAATACTTGGTTGCAAATCTGTAAATATGAGACGGAATATAGTATTTTGTATTTCAGCCTGTTTGTTGTACTATTAATGAACATTAAAGTGACATTAAACACCAAAAATGTTATTGGTTAAAAAGATAGATAATCCCTTTATTTACCGTTCCCCATTTTTGCATAACCAACACTGCTATATTAATATACTTTTTACCTCTTTGATTACCTTGTATCTAAGCCTCTGTAGAAAGCCTCCTTATCTCAGGGCTTTTCACAGACTGCATTTCAGTCAATTAGTGCTGACTCTTAAATAACTCCACGGACGTGAGTGCAATGTTATCTATATGGCATACATGAACTAACGCCCTCTAGCTGTAAAAACCTCTCAAATGCATTCAGATTAGAGGCGGCCTTCAAGGACTTAGAAATTAGCATATGAGCCTACCTAGTGTTAGCTTTCAGCTAAGAATACCAAGAGACAAAGCAAATATGATGATAAAAGTATATTGGAAAGTTGTTTACAGATGCATGCCCAATCTAAATCATGATAGTTTATTTTGGACTTTACTGTCCCTTTAAAGGTAATTTTTATATACCTGTCAGAAATCAATCATAGCATTGCAAAATATCTGCAACATTTAAAGCAAATTTTGTTTTGTTTTACAGTCAATTGAACACACCCCTTAAAAATACTGTTGTTTAACTTATCTCCTTAGGATTTTTTATATCTGTCCCTATATGGTCACAGAAAAGGAGTTAAGATGAACAACATCCATAAGGCTTTTTAAGGGATGTATCACAGGCCATTGTATATACTAGCATACCCCATTTGAAAGGTTTACAGGCAGTTCTAAAAGAATATCACTACTGACATAGGTCACCAGAGGGCGCTCAATATTCACCACATATAAGATTGTATATACATATTAACAACCCAAACTCGCAACAATAGTATCTGCTTAGTCGAATCTATATGACACAACAATCATGCAAAAATAAATAATGAGAATGGAAAAGGGGAACCTCATTAAATGATGTTTGATTCAATGTCCATATGTGGTTTTTCACAGTTTCTAATGTGAGTTCCTTGAAGTCCTAAAGATCTTGCCTGATGAAACGGCCAGGAGGGCCGAGAAACGCGTAGCAATATTTTAACCTGTATTAATTTGATTATTTGCTTGTCAACCCTGTGCAATAAAAGTTTTAAGTTTGTTTTAATATAACTTGAGCCTGGAGTTTGAATACGAGCATACCACTACCATACAGTCTATCATATTGGAGGGCCGTCATAACCAGGGAAAAGCCTGAGAGAGCCAGCTGGTCAGCTCTGAGTGCCAGCCCGCTTCCACAAGCACACTGGTGTGCTGTGCCAAAGTGTGAGTACCCTGTGTACGAAATATTTGGAGTGTGTGCTGACTATATACCGATTGATACACACATTTGTGCGCCTCTCTTTTTTTTTTTTTCTCATCATCTTTTCAGCTAAAAGAATATCATCAATCTCATGTATTAGAAAAACACATATAATTTTTGGGTGATGAAATGAAATTTATTTTAACCTACAAATAACGGAAATACGTGTGATTTAATAATCTGTTTAGATCTTATTTGTATTACCTCTAAATAGATGATGACATAATTTTTATTTGGCAAAAGAAAGGAATATTTCTGAGATTTTGAATGATTTTTAACCTTACAATTACCATGAATCATTTCCTTTCCATTGCATTTTTAGACATTGTCTTCCACAATTCGATTACAAATAATGTTGCGGTCAAAAACTTTATGAAAAGCACAGACAGAAATGATTTATTAAATGCCAGGAGTGGACATTTAACACAATGGGAAAAAAAACATTCTATTAGGACAAGTATTAAACAAAATTGCAGTAGGAATGAAAACTTTGAGACCCCGGTGATCGAAAGTGCCACGAGGTGGCGAGATATTCAAAGGGATCTGTCCCAATGTCAAGCAAGCCAGCAAAATATTCCAAGCAGATGACATCAGCGTTTAAAGCCAAGCAGCATTGCCACCTACATTGAAGATGTAGGTGGCAAACCTAATAAACATTCCTTTTAACCCCAAAACTGACATAACCCCCACCACAAAGCGCAAACTACCCCTAAAACCTATTGACCCCCTAACTGCCAATACCACACTGCAAACTACTGCTACACTACTTCCTACTAACTACCAATACCCCACCACAAACCACCCCTACACTACTTAACCACTTAACCACCAACACACCACCACAAACTACCTCTATACTACTTGACCCCTAACCACCAGTACACCACCACAAACTACCCCAACACTACTTAACCCCTAACTGCCAATACCCCCTCAAACTACCCCTAACCTATTAACCCCCACACCTCAAATACCCAACCGCAAACTACCCCTAACCTATTAACCACCTTACCGACAATAACCCACTACAAATTAACCCTAACCTATTAACCCCCTAACTGCTAATACCCCACCACAAACTACTCCTATACTACTTAGTGCCCTAACTGCCAATATCCCCAACACAAACTTCCCCTAAACTATTAACCCCCTAACACCAATACCACACTGCAAAACTACCGCTAACCACCAATACCTTCACCGAAAACTAGCCCTACACTTCTTAACATCCAATAAAACACTGCAAAACTACTCCTACACTACTTAACCCCCTAACCTAAGACTCCTTAAGGTATACAAAATAAATAACCACTACAATTATCAAAAAGAAAAAAGAAATTGCAAAAAATAAAAAAACGTAACCAGTAAGCCGATCCTAAAACTTAAGTCCCCTTTTTAAAAAGACCACCCCAAAATAAAAAAAACTATATTAACGCTAAAACCTACTGTAAAAATTGTCCTGAAAAAGACATTTGCCATACAGCGTCCTAGCTGAAGTAATTAGCATAAAAAAACCTATGCTAAAACTAAAGAACCCCCCCAAAAAAACTATTTTAAAATACCCTATCCTAAAAAAAATATGCCCTGAAAAGGGCATCAACAATCAATCTCTTTTGCTAAAAACTAAAAAAAAATATTATTCATAGCGGTACTCCACTGTGGCTTTCTTCTTCCATCCAACCCATCTTCTTCCATCTGATGCTTCTTTTCGTCTTATCTTCTGTCCAACATCCTCTTCATGCAGCCACGCCTCACACTGAAACTTGAATGCAAGGTTTCTCCTTATATAGGGGTGCCCTTTGTTTTCTATTGGCTAATTTTTCAAATATTAGTCAAATCAGCCAATAGAATGAAAACTTTTTTATTGACTGATGTACTAAAAATTAAAAAAATCAGTAAATATTGCAAGGAAAATGCAATAGAAATGAATGGAAAAGGAAAATAAAATACATATTCTATGAATGTCTAAGAAACATCACGGATTCCTTTAACAAACAGACGCCTAGATTTAGAGTTCTGCGTTAGCCATCAAAAGCAGCGTTAAGGGGTCCTAACGCTGCTTTTTACCGCCCGCTGGTATTTAGAGTCAGCCAGGAAAGGGTCTAACGCTCACTTCCAAGCCGCGACTTTTCCATTTTGCAGATCCCCTTACGCCAATTACGTATCCTATCTTTTCAATGGGATCTTCCTAACGCCGGTATTTAGAGTCTTGGCTGAAGTGAGCATTAGAATCTCTACCGACAAGACCCCAGCCGCAGAAAAAAGTCAGTAGTTAAGAACTTTATGGGCTAACGCCGGTTTATAAAGCTCTTAACTACTGTGCTCTAAAGTACACTAACACGCATAAACTACCTATGTACCCCTAAACCGAGGTCCCCCCACATCGCTACTACTATAATAATTTTTTTAACCCCTAATCTGCCGACCGCACACCGCCGCCACCTACATTATCCCTATAAACCCCTAATCTGCTGCCCCTAACATCGCTGACACCTACATATTATTTATTAACCGCTAATCTGCCCCCCCCCCAACGTCGCCGCTACCTAACTACACTTATTAACCCCTAATCTGCCGACCGGACCTTGCCGCTACTCTAATAAATGTATTAACACCTAAAGCTAGGTCTAACCCTAACCCTAACACCCCCCTATGTTAAATATAATTTTATTCTAACAAAATAAATTAACTCTTATTAAATAAAGTATTCCTATTTAAAGCTAAATACTTACCTGTAAAATAAACCCTAAACTAGCTACAATATAACGAACAATTATATTGTAGCTATTTTAGAATTTATATTTATTTTACAGGCAACTTTGTATTTATTTTAACTAGGTACATTAACTATTAAATTAAAATTTAATAGCTACCTAGTTAAAATAATTACAAAATTACCTGTAAAATAAATCCTAACCTAAGTTACAATTAAACCTAACACTACACTACCAATAAATAAATTAAATCAATTAACTACAAGTACCTACAATGAAATAAACTAAACTAAATTACAAAAACAAACATTAAATTACAAAAAATAAGCCCCCTAATAAAATAACAAAGCCCCCCAAAATAAAAAAATTCCCTACCCTAATCTAAATTTAAAAAGTTAACAGCTCTATTACCTTACCAGCCCTTAAAAGGGCTTTTTGCGGGGCATGCCCCAAAGAAATCAGCTCTTTTGCCTGTAAAAAAAACACAATACCACCCCCCAACATTACAACCCACCACCCACATACCCCTACTCTAACCCAAACCCCCCTTAAATAAACCTAACACTACCCCCCTGAAGATCTCCCTACCTTGAGTTGTCTTCACCCAGCCGAGCACCGATGGACCAAAAGAAGACATCCGGAGTGGCAGAAGTCTTCATCCTATCCGGGCAGAAGAGGACATCCGGACCGGCAGACATCTTCATCCAAGCGGCATCTAATATCTTCATCCATCCGACGAGGAGCGGCTCCATCTTCAAGACCTCCGGCGCGTAACATCCTTCTTCAACGACGACTACCCAACGAATGAAGAATCCTTTAAGTAACGTCATCCAAGATTGAATCAGCCAATCAGATTCAAGTTCAATCGGATTGGCTGATCCAATCAGCCAATCAGATTGAGCTTGCATTCTATTGGCTGTTCTGATCAGCTTGCCTCTTGGATGAAGATGTCTGCCGGTCCGTATGTCCTCTTCTGCCCGGATAGGATGAAGACTTCTGCCACTCCGGATGTCTTCTTTTGGTCCATCGTTGCTCGGCTGGGTGAAGACGACTCAAGGTAGGGAGATCTTCAGGGGGGTAGTGTTAGGTTTTTTTAAGGGGGGTTTGGGTTAGAGTAGGGGTATGTGGGTGGTGGGTTGTAATGTTGGGGGGTGGTATTGTGTTTTTTTACAGGCAAAAGAGCTGATTTCTTTGGGGCATGCCCCGCAAAAAGCCCTTTTAAGGGCTGGTAAGGTAATAGAGCTTTTACCTTTTTTAATTTAGATTAGGGTAGGGAATTTTTTTATTTTGAGGGGCTTTGTTATTTTATTAGGGGGCTTAGAGTAGGTGTAATTATCTTAAAATTTTTTAATCTTTTTTTATTTTTTTGTAATTTAGTGGGGTTTTTTTTTTGTAATTTAGTTTAGTTTATTTAATTGTAGGTACTTGTAGTTAATTGATTTAATTTATTTATTGATAGTGTAGTGTTAGGTTTAATTGTAACTTAGGTTAGGATTTATTTTACAGGTAATTTTGTAATTATTTTAACTAGGTAGCTATTAAATAGTTAATAACTATTTAATAGCTATTGTACCTAGTTAAAATAAATACAAAGTTGCCTGTAAAATAAATATAAATCCTAAAATAGCTACAATATAATTATTCGTTATATTGTAGCTATATTAGGGTTTATTTTACAGGTAAGTATTTAGCTTTAAATAGGAATACTTTATTTAATAAGAGTTAATTTATTTAGTTAGAATAAAATTATATTTAACTTAGGGGGGTGTTAGGGTTAGGGTTAGACTTAGCTTTAGGGGTTAATACATTTATTATAGTAGCGGCGAGGTCCGGTCAGCAGATTAGGGGTTAATACTATTTATTATAGGGTTTGCAAGACGGGAGTGCGGCGGTTTAGGGGTTAATTCATTCATTAGAGTGGCGTTGAGGTCTGGTCGGCAGATTAGGGGTTAATAAGTGTAGGTAAGGTAGCGGCGACGTTGGGGGGGAAGATTAGGGGTTAATAAATATTATGTAGGTGTCGGCGATGTTAGGGGCAGCAGATTAGGGGTACATAGGTATAATGTAGGTTGCAGCGGTGTCCGGAGCAGCAGATTAGGGGTTAATAGTGTAATGCAGGGGTCAGTGATAGCGGGGGCAGCAGATTAGGGGTTAATAAGTGTAAGGTTAGGGGTTTTTAGACTTGGGGTTCATGTTAGGGTGTTAGGTGCAGACTTAGAAAGTGTTTCCCCATAGGAAACAATGGGGCTGCGTTAGGAGCTGAACGCTGCTTTTTTGCAGGTCTTAGGTTTTTTTTCAGCCCAAAATTCCCCATTGTTTCCTATGGGGGAATCGTGCACAAGCACGTTTTTCCAGCTAGCCGCTATCGTAAGCAACGCTGGTATTGAGAGTTGAAGTGGCGGTAAATATGCCTGTAGGCTCCCTTTTTGGAACCTAACGCAGCCCTTCAGAGAACTCTAAATACCAGCGTTGTTTAGAAGCAGCGCTAGAAAAAAACACGCGTAGCTAACGCACCCCTTTGGCCGCAAAACTCTAAATCTAGCCGAGAGTGTATCTGAATATTTCAAAACAATGCACAAAAGCAATCCAACAGGTTTGGAGAATAGAGGAATTGATAGATCCCAATGTTTGGGATACTGATAGACTGTTAACCCTTTGCTACAGAGAAATTCAGAGAAAAACACCCAAAGTCCTGGAGAATTTTTAGCATTTTGCTATCACTCTGATAAAACAGAACTTTTTCCACCTTTAATGTGACCTATAAACTGTACAACTCAATTGTAGAAATAAAAAAACTAAAATAATATGGTTGCATAAGTGTGCACACGCTTAAACTAATACTTTGTTGAAGCACCCTTTTGTTTTATTACAGCACTCAGTCTTTTTGAGTATGAGTTTTTTCAGCATGGCACATCTTGACTTGGCAAGATTTGCCCACTCTTCTTTGCAAAAACACTACAGATCTGTCAGATTGTGAGGGCATCTCTTGTGCACAGCCCACTTAAGATCACCCCCACAGATTTTCGATTGGATTCAGGTCTGGGCTGACTGGGCCATTCCAAAACTTTAATCTTCTTCTGGTGAAGCCATAACTTTGTTGATTTGGATGTATGCTTTGGGTCGTTGTCATGCTGAAAGATGAAGTTCCTCTTCATGTTCAGCTTTCTAGCAGAAGCCTGAAGGTTTTGTGACAATATTATCTGGTATTTGGAACTGTTCATAATTCCCTGTTTTCTGAAGAAAAACAGACCCAAAGCATGATGCTGCCACCAAAATGCTTCACTGTGGGTATGGTGTTCTTTTGGTTATATGCAGTGTTGTTTTTGCGCCAAACATATCTTTTGGAATTATGGTCAAAAAGTTTAATCTTGGTTTCATCAAACCAGAACACCTTTTGCGACATGCTTTTGGGAAACTTCTGATGTGTTTTCGCGAAATTTAGCTGGACTTGGATGTTTTTTTTCTTAAGCAAAGACTTCCGTCTTGCCACTCTACCCCATAGCCCAGACATATGAAGAATACGGACAATTGTTGTCACATGCACCACACAGTACTTGCCAGATATTCCTGCAGCTCCTTTAATGGTGCTGTAGGCCTCTTGGCAGCCTCCCAGACCAGTTTTCTTCTCGTCTTTTCATCAATTTTAGAGGGACGTCCAGTTCTTGGTAATGTCACTGATACGCCATATTTTCTCCACTTGATGATGACTGTCTACACTGTGTTCTATGGTATATCTAATGCGTTGGAAATTTGTTTGTACCGTTCTCCTGACTGATACCTTTTAACAATGAGATCCCTCTGATGCTTTGGAAATTCTCTGCGAACCATGGCTTTTGCTGTAGGTTGCGACTAACAAAATGTCAGGAAAGACCTACTAGAACAGCTGAACTTTATTTGGGGTTAATCAGAGGGATTTTAAATGATGGCAGGTGTGTACTGACTCCTATTTAACATGATTTTGAATGTGATTGCTTAATTCTAAACACAGCTACATCCTCAGTTATTAGAGGGTGTCCACACTTATGCAACCATATTATTTTATTTTTTTATTTTTACTTCCCTCCACCTAGAAGTTTCAGTTTGTTTTTCAATCAAGTTGTACAGTTTATAGGTCACATTAAAGGTGGAAAAAGTTTTGAAATGATTTATCTTTGTCTCATTATTTACATCACAGAAACCTGACATTTTAACAGGGTGTGTAGACTTTTTATATCCACTATATATATATATATGTGTGTGTCTAGGGTGATTACATAAGCCTGTGCACCCTTCACTTGTTCCCAGTTTGTTGGATTGAGAGCTTGCATTGTGTGGCTGTTTAGGGACTTAGGTTTTGGAAGAGACCTTGACGTGGTATCTGGGCTTGTCCCATTTGGCCAGATAGGGTAACTAACTCTTCCATTTTTGCTTTTAATCTTAGCTGAGAAGCTTGTAAGTAAAAGCTGGGCTTTCTCTGTGTGCTGTATTAATTTGTTTTGTAATTCTCCCTATGGGCCTTGCACCCAGACCTGTCTGGGGTTAACTGCCTGTGACTCTCGGGACAGTGCAGCTTCCTTAGAGTGCTATTGTGCACCCAGGGCTGTGCATGCTGCAGGGTCATGGGATGTGTACCCAGTCTGGTGTGAGAATGCAGTCCCCTTTTGTGTTTTGTATAAATATATATATATAATATTATTTTTTTTTTATTATTTTTTTAAAGAAGACAATCAAGTAATTGATTAAGGCCCATTTTTGAATATTTGATGCCACTATTTGGCCACCAGATAAAATCATATAAAAAAAAAATATATAACATTTTAACAAACTTTGGGTTCTTCACTGCCTGGGATTCCAACAGTATGGATGTCTACATTATACAGTACACTGAGTTATGTACTGCATGATGTAGATCTACGTCCATATGGCAGAAGGGGTTAAAGCCTAGACAGCATGAAACATTCTGGATTACACATCTAGACAGACAGTTTCAGTGATGGGATCATGCCAGGGGATAGTGCCGATGATGCTAGGCATGCTCTCCTGCCCAAAATCCCATTCGAGAAGCGCCTTTGGATTTAGTACAGCCAAACGGCTATGATGTTCTATGCCGTCCTTAGGGCTTTAAAGCAAAGAACATTACAAGGGCATGAAGGGGTTAAAAGAACAGGTTTAAATGTTTTAAAACAACTGAACCAAACCAACAAGTGGATCTCAAATCTACTAGCGCTATTGTGCCCTGATATCACTCATGTTCAATCACTAGCGCTTTTATTTTTGCATTCATATTACAAGCTAAAAGTAATATATCAGTGCTTAAGTGAAAGTCTAGGATGAGCTAACATCTGCTTGTGGGATAGTGTGCATGCACTAAATCCATCACATAGTAGACTTGTATTGGAGTGAGCTAAAAAACTCATGTTGGCTATTGCTCGAGCGCTTAGCTGAAGGTGTGCTAAGCCAAAGGTCCTTTACTTTTGCACTTTTAAACTATGTTTTTCTATGAAAATATGAGTTTAAACCCCTTCACATACACATAGATACACATACATATATATGTACACACATAAACATACACATTTATTTATACATATATATACATGCACACACAAATACACACACATGCATATACAGCATTAAAGGGACACTGAACCCAATTTTTTTCTTTCTTGATTCAGATAGAGCATGCAATTTTAAGCAACTTTCTAATTTACTCCTATTATCAATTTTTCTTCATTCTCTATGCATCTTTATTTGAAATGCAAGAATGTAAGTGTAGATGCCGATCAATTTTTGATGAACACACTGTGTTGTTCTTGCTGATTGGTGGATAAATTCACCCACCAATAAACAAGTGCTTTCCATGGTCCTGAACCAAAAAAATAGCTTAGATGCCTTCTTTTTCAATTAAAGAAAGCAAGAGAACGAAGAAAGATTTATAATAGGAGTAAATTAGAAAGTTGCTTAAATTTGCATGCTCTATCTGAACCATGAAAGAAAAAATTTGGGAAAAATTTGGGTTCAGTGTCCCTTTAACCCCTTAACGACCGAGGACGTGCAGGGTACGTCCTCAAAAAAAAGTCAGTTAACGCCTGAGAACGTACCCTGCACATCCTCGGTGTGGAAAGCAGCTGGAAGCGATCCCGCTCGCTTCCAGCTGCTTTCCGGTTATTGCAGTGATGCCTCGGTATGGAGGCATCCTGCAATAACCTTTTAAGCCATCCGGTGCAGAGAGAGCCACTCTGTGGCCCTCTCTGCACCGGAGATCGGTGGCTCAATGCGTTGGTGGGTGGGAGCCGGACCGGGAGGCGGGTGGCGGCCATCGATGGCCCTGGTGATGTGCAGGGGGGGCGGGATCGTGGGCGGGGATGGCCGGGGGCGCGCACGCACGGGAGGGCGGGCGCGTGCACGGGGAGGGAGCGGGTGGGAACCGCTACGCTACAGAAAAGGCATTAATAAAAAATGTTAATCAAACGTTAAAAAATGGCTAAAAAGTTAAAAAAAAAAAACGATCAGCAAGGTGGTGGGGGTTTGTCTGTGTGGGGGGGAAGCTACACTACAGAAAAAAACCAAATAAACAAAAATAAAGCACTTTTTTTTGCAAACTGGGTACTGGCAGACATCTGCCAGTACCCAAGATGGCCCCCAATGAGGCAGAGGGGAGGGTTAGAGAGCGGTTTTGGGGGGGATCAGGGAGGTTGGGGGCTAAGGGGGGATCCTACACAGTAGCATATGTAAATATGCTAAAAAAATTTTTTTAAAAAAACCCTTTTATTTTAGTACTGGCAGACTTTCTGCCAGTACTTAAGATGGCGGGGACAATTGTGGGGTGGGGGAGGGAAGGGAGCTGTTTGGGAGGGATCAGGGGGTGGGATGTGTCAGATGGGATGCTGATCTCTACACTAAAGCTAAAATTAACCCTGCAAGCTCCCTACAAACTCCCTAATTAACCCCTTCACTGCTAGCCATAATACACGTGTGAGGCGCAGCAGGATTTAGCGGCCTTCTAATTACCAGAAAGCAACGCCAAAGTCATATATGTCTGCTATTTCTGAACAAAGGGTATCCCAGACAAGTATTTACAACCATTTGTGCCATAATTGCACAAGCTGTTTGTAAATTATTTCAGTGAGAAACCGAAAATTTTTAAAAATTTAACTTTTTTTTTCAATTTGATCGCATTTGGCGGTGAAATGGTGGCATGAAATATACCAAAATGTGCCTAGATCAATACTTGGGGTGTTCTACTACACTACACTAAAGCTAAAATTAACCCTACAAGCTCCCTAAAAGCTCCCTAATTAACCCCTTAACTGCTGGGCATAATACACTTGTGGTGCGCAGTGGCATTTAGCGGTCTTCTAATTACCAAAAAGCAATGCCAAAGCCATATATGTCTGCTATTTCAGAACAAAGATGATCCCAGAGAAGAATTTACAACCATTTATGCCATAATTGCACAAGTTGTTTGTAAATAATTTCAGTGAGAAACCGAAAGTTTGTGAAAAAATTTGTGAAAAAGTGAACGATTTTTTGTATTTGATCGCATTTGGCGGTGAAATGGTGGCATGAAATATACCAAAATTGGCCTAGATCAATACTTTGGGATGTCTACTAAAAAAAAATATGTACATGTCAAGGGATATTCAGGGATTCCTGAAAGATATTAGTGTTCTAATGTAACTAGCGCTAATTTTGGAAAAAAAAGTGGTTTGGAAATAGCAAAGTGCTACTTGTATTTATGGCCCTATAACTTGCAAAAAAAGCAAAGAACATGTAAACATTGGGTATTTCTAAACTCAGGACAAAATTTAGAAACTATTTAGCATGGGTGTTTTTTGGTGGTTGTAGATATGTAACAGATTTTGGGGGTCAAAGTTAGAAAAAGTGTGTTTTTTTCAATTTTTCCTCATATTTTATAAAATTTTTTTATAGTAAATTATAAGATATGATGAAAATAATGGTATCTTTAGAAAGTCCATTTAGTGGCGAGAAAAATGGTATATAATATGTGTGGGTACAGTAAATGAGTAAGAGGAAAATTACAGCTAAACACAAACACCGCAAAAATGTAAAAATAGCCTTGGTCCCAAACGGACAGAAAATGGAAAAGTGCTGTGGTCATTAAGGGGTTAAGTCCTTCTTAGTCCAGCATGTCATCAAAGTCCATGTCCCTTTAAATCACTATTAAAAATGTTTTCAATAATAAACCCGGATTTTACATTTAATATGTATAAATATGAGTGAAATACTATTATATTTTATTTGTGTCTTGTTATTCATATTTTCAAGTATTAACACTTTATGCCATTTCTCCAAAAGCTCGAAACTTTCCAACATTAAACTTAACTCACAACTTTTAATATGAGGGATAATTTCGCTACCTGTGCTATCCATTGTAAGTGTAGGCACGCTAAAATAAAAATGTTGGCCGCATTAAGATTCTCTGGTAAACTTTTTTACTATTCACTTATAATGCTCTACTCTTTGCATAAGGTTGCACTCAAGGTTGTAATTCTGGAGTGCACCCTGCAGGATCGAAAACTGTGACCCTGCAACATACTACATACTGATATACAGAATTTTTTTTCTGTGTATATATTTTGCAATGCAGCTGTAATTGTTTATATGTAGTGTAAATATATTTAAAAATACTTTAATGTCTCTTTAAAACTTCAACATATAAATTTGTTTGAATAATAAAAACAAAAGCCATCTCAGTTTCTGCTATGGTTAAATTACTTCAGTATTTATTTGGTACCAATCTCCTTGTTTTTCATGTATTATCCACTAGATGGTGCCAATCAGTGCAGAGTTTATGTCTAATGGTTGCTTTCTGAAAATGCACACAGTATTGTAACATATTTGACATCTGGAGCAAACATACAGGTATATTACGAGTTATGCGCGCTATAGGGAATTTAACGAACGCAACAAAAGTTGCATTATTTCACTCTCTATAGCGCTGCCATTACAAGTTTTGAAACAGCCGGCTTGTGCGTGAGATATGGTTGCATTGAGCTCCATACCGCACAAAATACAAGCGTTTTTTTGACGTGCTCGTGCACGCTTTCCTCATAGACATCATTGGGGAAAGCAGGTCAGAAAAATACCTAACACCTGCGATCGCGGAATGAAAAGCTCCGTAACGCAGCCCCATTGATGCCTATGGGGAAAAAAAGATACGTTTAAACCTAACACCCTAACATAAAGCCCACGTCTAAACACCCCTAATCTGCTGCCCCCGACATTGCTGACACCTACATAATGTTATCACCCCTAATCTGCCGCTCCCATTATCGCTGCCACCTAAATAAAGCTATTAACCCCTAAGCTGTCGTTCCCGATATCGCTGCCACTATACTAAAGTTATTAACCCCTCTTCCCCTTCACCCTAACATCGCCCACACTATAATAAAGATATTAACCCCTATTATGCAGCTCCCCATCATCGCTGCCACTAAATAACGTTATTAACCCCTAAACCTCTGGCCTCCCACATCACTACCACTAAATAAACCTATTAACCCCTAAACCACCAACCCCCCACATCGGAAACAACCTAAATTAAACTATTAACCCCTAAACCTAACCCTAACATAACCCTAACACCCCCTAACTTTAACATAATTAAAAAAGAGCTAAATTAAAGTTTCAATTAACTAAATAATACCTATTTAAAACTAAATACTTACCTGTGAAATAAAACCTATGATAGCTACAATATAACTAATAATAGCTAATTAACTAGGTAGACTAGTTAGTAAATAGCTATTAACTATTTACTAACTACCTAGTTAAAATAAATACAAACTTACCTGTGAAATAAAACCTAAGATGCCTTACACTAAAAACTAACATTACAAAAATAAAAAAAGCCTAAACTATAATAAACTACCAAGGGCCCTTAAAAGGGCCTTTTGTGGGCCCTTACAAGGGCCTTTTATAAGGCATTGCCCTAAAGTTAACAGCTCTTTTGCTATAAAAGAAAACAACCCCCCCTAACAGTATACAAACCCCACCCCCCAAACTCAAAAAATAAAAATAAAGTAAAACTTAATCTATCCATTGCCCTGAAAAGGGCATTAATATGGGCATTGCCCTTAAAAGGGCATTCAGCTCTTTTTCCTGCCCTTAAAAGGGCATTCAGCTCTTTTATGAAATGCCCAACCCCTAATCTAAAAATAAAAACCCACCCCAAAACAAAATAAAAAATTGCACAAAATAAAAAACGAATTATCAAAAATAATAAAAATGATTCCTATTCTAATACCCATTTAAAAGAAAAAAAATCCTGGCGGCTCCATCTTCATCCAGATGGCTCCATCTTTATCCAGACGGCTCCATCTTCATCCAGGCAGCTCCATCTTCAACCAGACGGCATCTTCTATCCTCATTCCGGCGGCGTCTTCTATCTTCATCCTGGCGGCGAGGAGTGGGTCCATCCTTAAGACATCCGGCGCGGTACATCCTCTTCATACGGTCGCCGCCGTATACTAAATCTTCAATGCAAGGTACGCGATTCAAAATGGCATCCCTTGCATTCCTATTGGCTGATTTGATTTTGGAATTTCAAATCAGCCAATAGGATGAGAGCTACTGAAATTCTTTTGGCTATTCAAATCAGCAAATAGAATTTCAGTAGCTCTCATCCTATTGGCTGATTTGAATTTTAAGGGCTATTGGTAGTTTATTGTAGGCTAGAGTTTTTTTAATTTTGGGGGGCTTTTTTATTTTTATAAGGCTATTAGATTAGGTGTAATTCTTTTTGATTATTGATAATTTATTTTGTTTTTTTCGTAATTTAGTGTTTGTTATTTTTTGTAATTTAGTCTTTTTTATTTTTTGTAATTAGATAGTTAGTAATGTTAGGATTTTTTAAATGTGTATTTTAGTTTTATTTAATTAGTAGTTTAATTTTAATTTAATAGTTATATTAGTTTAATTGTTAGTTTAAACTTATTTTTTTTTATTTTGACAGGTAAGTTTTAATTGAATTTAAGATAGGGAAATTGTAGTTTTAATATAAGGTTAGGTGGGTGTTAGGTTTAGGGGTTAATAGTTTAAATTAGTTTATTGCATTGTGGGGGGCTTTTGGTTTAGGGGTTAATAGGTTTATTTAGTATATTTCGTTGTGGGGGCTTTCGGTTTAGGGGTTAATAGGTTTATTATAGTGGCGTCAGAATTAGGGGTTAATAACTTTAGTATAGTGGGGCGATGTGGGCGGACGGCAGATTAGGGATTAATAATAATATTTAAATAGTGTTTGCGATGCGGGAGGGAGGTGATTTAGGGATTAATAACTTTAGTATAGTGGCGGTGATGTCGGGGAGTGGCGGAATAGAGGTTAATAAATGTTATTAGTGGCGGCGATGTCGGGAGCGGCAGATTAGGGTTTAATAACTTTAATATAGTGTTTGCGATGCGGGAGGGCCTCAGTTTTGGGGTTAATAGGTAGTTTATGGGTGTTTAGTGTACTTTGTGACAGTTTAGTTATCAGTTTTATGTAACAGTTTTTTTGCTTTAAACTCATAACTATTGCTCTCAGATTACGAAACGGATCTTGTCGGTATAGGCTGGAACGCAAGCTTTTTAGCCTCACCGCAAAACTTGTAATGGCTGCGCTATGAAAGTCCCATGAAAATAATTGTTATGAGTGCGGGACTGACGTTGCGTTACAGGCTAAAAGGCTTGCGGTACAGCTTTACCGACAAGACTCGTAATTGCGGCAGTGCTGTTTTAACGTTGAAATTACCATTTTTTCAGCGTTCAAAGACGAATGCACAACTCGTAATCTACCTGATAGTAAACAAGGTTGAAAAATACTGATTCCATCGAGTTCAACCTATACAAATCTAATATACTTACAGAAAAGCTCCAGTTGAGCAAATCAAATGAGAAATGTCTAAAAAGAAGTAAATGGAAAATATAACAAATGGGCTACAAAATGTAATGTTAAGGCAGAAACTTATTTGGGATACACAAATCTAAAGGTAGAATTTATAATCAATTGACTTTTTATGCCAGGAAATAAGAGGAATGGGACCCAGAAGGAAATAAATATTCCACCTTTAAAATTCCACAATGGTGTTCTTTTGGACAAGGTATATAATAGACATGGTTCTCTTGAAATTCTAACATATCTATCATGCTTATAGAAAAGGAATGCTTAAAGGGACGTTAAACACTTTGAGATGGTAATATAAAATAAATCATATATATAAAATAAAACTCTGCAATATACTTTCATTTATTTTGCCCCATTCTGAAATTTTGAGCTTTTCAGTTCCTGTTAGAAATGGAAGTGCAGAACACTGTTATGTTCCACAAAGTCATTGGCTGCACACTCTAGTGACCTATTTATAATTGTCCCTAATTGGCCACGGCAGAGAAGGTAACCTAAGTTACAACATGGCAGCTCCCATTGCTTTATAGACACTAAAACTTTACACTTATTTTGTCAATATTTAAACAGCTAATTAAACTTTAAAAATAAATCTACATGTTATCATCCAAATAATCTTTTCTTTGAATGCATCATTCTATCTAACATGTATTTAGTGTTTAATGTTACTTTAAAGGGATGTTGTACTATAAAATGTGTTTACCCTTTAACTGCTGAGCCATTTCCACCCTTGTGCTGAGCTTTTTTGCAGTTTTAGATACTGCTCACATTTAAGTCCAAGTGTAGGTAATTTTTAGTATGAATCCCACATTGGTTTTAGAGGTGAGGCTCAATGCGAACACGACCTGGCGTTTGCATTGCAGGGAAGCTTTGTGCTCATGAGAGTGCGCTACTACGCTCCAATGGGATTATTGTTCTCATGCCGTGAGACACGGCAGACAAACTAGCGCAACAAAGGGGGCAATTTGCACAGCGATGGGCAGCAAATTAAAAAAAAATATATATATACTGTATATGAATATATACAAATATACATGTATGTGTTTATATGTGTATATATACATATTAACACCTAAATAAATGTACATATATATTTGCAGTGTTAATAGAGACCCCACTTTTCAGTGCCTTTTTTTTCCCCACACCCGCTTACTTTAACCCCTAAAAACTGCTTTGTGTAGTTATTATATGAAAAAAATGCTAATATGTTTTATTTTAATAAAGGCACTATATACACTTTACTTTAGGGACATTTTTAAAATTAACTTGAGGCTTTTAATGGCTGGTTATTTATCGTGTGCCTGTAAATGTGCGAATTAGCCTTTTAAGGGAGCGCAATTAATTATTACTCCACTTGTAATCTAGCCCTTAATGTTTTAAAACACTGATTAAAAGAGCTGGTGATTGCCTTTCAAACGATGAGCATTGTGAGTTTCTAGGGCTTAAGAAAGCTGACATTAAGAGGTTTAAATTGTGAATACTAACCCCCCTCCATCCAAATCCCTTTGCAGCAACCCAGCAGTTTCAAAAACACTAGGATTTACCATCACTAAAAGTGTGTTTAATTTACCCTTTCTGTGCACTCTGAGGTTTCCATCTCTAAACCAATAGCCGTACTAGCATACAGAACAGTGCCATATGACTAGCACGGCTATTGGTTTAGAGGTGGAGACATCACTTCATTGAAAAAAGAACGATGTGCTGTGAGCTGCCAGAGCCAATGAGTTTAGTGAGAAGGCCGCGGCACAGAAAGGGTAAGTTTAGAACACATTATTATTATTATTATCATTTATTTGTATAGCACCGCCAAATTCCGTAGCGCTGGGTACAATGATAGGGGTATACAATGACAAGGATTGGTGATAAAATACAAAACATAAAAAAACTAAACAAATCTAGTACAGGGGGGAGAGGGCGTTGCTCTGGAGAGTTCACAGTCTACAGGTTTAGGGTGCAGAGACATAAGGTTGGGGGTAGCTTGTTACATTGGTTGTAGTTGCAACAGAGAATCAGGCAGTTCATGTATTAGTTTGGTTCGGATGAGGGATGGAGGAGAGATGGTAAGCCTCTCTGAATAAGTGGGTTTTCGAGGAGCATCTAAAGCTATACAAGGTTGGAGAAAGTCTTATTGAGCGGGGTAGAGAGTTCCAGAGGACAGGAGCAGCACGTGAGAAGTCTTGGAGGCGGGAGTGGGACGTTGAGATAACAGGAGTGAGGAGACATAGGTCAGAGGTTGATCGAAGAGGACGGGATGGGGAATATTTCAAAATGAGAGAGGAAATATAGTTGGGAGTTAGACTGTTGAGTGCTTTGTAAGTTAGGGTTAATACTTTAAATTGTATTCTGGAGTGTATGGGGAGCCAGTGTAGAGACTGGCAGAGCGGAGCAGCTGATGTAGATCGGCGACTTAGGTGGATGAGCAGCAGCATTCATAATAGATTGGAGGGCGGTGTTTTGGAAGGCCATTTAGGAGTAGATTGCAATAATCAATGCGTGATAAAATGAGAGAATGAATAAGTATTTTTGTAGTTTTTTGACGAATTCTTATTTATAAAGTGGTGACAGTCCTATTTATTTTAAGTGATGGTAAAACCTAGGAAAGTCAATTATATTGAATGAATAAATTTTGTCTGCACTTAGCTTTACTAGAGCTCTCTTTTCTATTCTGTATTTTGTTTTTACCTAGGTAGAATTTTAATGACGCGTCTATTTTTTTGTGGTATAGATAGTAAAGAAAAAATGTAACTTTAATGATTCCGATGGAGAATACAGTCTGAAACATTTTTTCTGTAGATAAGTGCATTCAGGACCTTAATGAGGATCTGTATGTGGAATTAAGTGGCAGCTTGTGCCGTTTGGCTCTTTTTGGAGATGGATTAATCCCTGAGAAAGATCACCACACTAATATCTGTGCAAATCCAAATCTTAGTGTGGTGATCTTTCACAAGAATAAATCCAGATCCAAAAGAGCCGAATGGCACAAGCTGCCGTCTACTTCCGCATGCAGATTCTCACGAAGGATCCTAATGCACATATCTACCTTTCTGATTTAATTTTATTATCTCATTTGCTTTGTTTTCTTGGTATCCTTTGTTGAAAAGAATACCTACATAGGCTCAGGAGCAGCAATGCGTAGGGAGCTAGCTGCATGCTAATTGATTACTGCACATATATACAAAGTATTTTGTGTCATTGGCTCACCCGATATGTTCAGCTAACTCCTATAAGTGTATTGCTGCTCCTTCAACAAAGGATAATAAGAGAATGACACAAATTTGATAATAGAAGAATATTAGAAAGTTGTTTAAAATGATATGCTATACTTATATTTTGTTTTAAGTTTTCCTTCCTAGGAAGAAGGTAGATTTTGGTTATATAAAATGGAAAACCAGCAATTTGATTTTTAGACTAAGAATGGATTGTTTAAAGGATGATAACAAATATGTATGTTGCTCTGATCTTTAACCATCCTTTTTCTTTTTTGTAATTTGCTTGCTGATGTTACAAATAAAAGATATAAAAAAATGATATGCTATATATGAATCATGAAAGGAAATTGTTGGGTTTCATGTGCTTTTAAGCTTTACAATATATAGGTTACTCCACATATCACAGTTTAAAATTTGCTAGTGAAGGGAAAGCAACAAATAGATAATTTATCATGCAAATGTCTTAAATATTTGTTGGCTAAAGTAGCAATATATATGGATGTTTTTCTTAATAATGTGGTTGTTTTTCCTATATTTGGTGAATTATTTCCTAAAAAAATCCAAAAACAAGCATTCATTTTCTTTGTATAACTGGGAGCACAACATCACCTTTACTATTCCATTTTTTTAAGGTTTTTCATGAATTTTTGTTGTCATGTTTCTTTTAGTCTGGGAATAGTATAGAACAATTAAAAGAAAATTCAGCTAATTCAGCTAATTACACTGACACAACCAATCCATATATTGATGCAAAAAATACTGAAGTTCTTTAATGAGTAGGGCTAAGGTTTCTTTCTAAATGGCAGTATTTTGTCATGATGCATCCACTGGATAGACTTGTATACAACAGAATATAATGACATCATTTCTCTTAACAAGACTCCTCACTTATACCCCTGTGTTCAAAACAAACATATTACTTTTAAATGTGCTTTTAAACAATTTGGGCCAGATTTCAAGTGGAGCGCTAAATATCTCTTTAGTGAAAGCGATATTTGCACTGCACTGTGTAATACCAGTGCACGCAAATGTGCGCTGGTATTACAAGTTGTCAGAAATGCAAATGCAAGCTCGTGTTCGCCTTGCTGGGAACACACAGATCCCATAGACCACAATGTAAAGGTACTTTTCAGTGCTGTATTTTTCTAACACCCAACTCCCACCAATTTTAACCCCATAATACTGCATGGTGCATTTATTTTATTAAAAAAATAAAGATGCTGCCATCTTTATTTTTTAATAAAATACAAAACACAGTATTTTGGGGTCATTTGGGACACATTTATTAAAGGGATAAGAAAGTCAATATTAAACTTGCATGATTCAGACAGAGCTTGTAATTTTAAGACACTTTTATATTCACTTCTATTTTCAAATGTGCTTTGTTTTCTTGGTATCCCTTGTTGAAAAAGAATACACACATATCCTACACTAGTGGGATCTAGTTGCTGATTGGTGCCTGCACACATTTGTCTCTTGTGATTGGCTAACTAGATGTGTTCAGTTAGCTGCCAGCAGTGCAGTGCTGTTCCTTCAGCAACGAATAAAAAGAGAATGAAGCAAATTTGATAATAGAAGACAATTGGAAAGTTGTTTAAAATTTTATGTTCTATCCAAATCATAAAAGGTAATGTTTGGGTTTCCGGTCCCCTTAATTAAGCCGGAGATCTGATCTCTGGTTAATTTATGAGTGCTAATTGCTCTTATGAGCTTGCGTAGCAATAACCAACCAATTGTAATGGCTGACTAATTATTGCTCGCTGTCAAATGTGCACTATAATTTAGCGCTCCACTTGTAATCTAGCCCTTATTGTCTTTTAAGCAGGGGTCAGCAACCATGGGCCACCAGATGTTTTGGAACTACATTTCCCATGATGCTGAGACACTCTTTAGACCAAAACATCTTTGGACAAAGGTTGCTGACCCCTGTTTGAAGGAATCCACACACTCAACATTGATTTCTCATGCAAACTCACTTAATGCAGGTTACACTTCAATCTCACTCATCTGCTTCCATTAGCAACCTGCTTCCTGTAATAGTTAATTGACAGCTGCCTGTCTTTACCTCCTCCCTCTTTCTTCATTCGACCCAAAATATTATTAGTGTTATTATTTTAATTAGAGTGTTCGATCTATATGTTAATCGTAGGAACCACACACATATGGAAATGTCTAGGCACAGCTTGATTGTCTGTATATTTCACATTTTATTTGGCTGGGATTGATGTATTATTAATGCAGTATGATTTTGTAATTATCCCTTGCAAAGAAGACATCTCACTTAAGCTGGAAAAGTAAGCGGCTTACCAAAACATTAACGGCTTTAGTATATATCTATATGTACTATAACAAAGGTAAAGAAATAAATGTTAAAGTTGTTGTTATTGTTATTATTATCAATTCCAATACTAATAATAATAATCATCGTCATTGTCATCGTTATTGTATCTAAATTTCAAAGCTTCTCCTCTATTGAATAATTTGCAGGTTTTCATGATCAGCGCACAGTAGATGATTCGTCTTGATTAAATATTAAAATCAGTATGTTAAAAGCACAAGAAAAAATATTCTATAAACAGAGAAAGCAGATGGAAACTTGACATTTAGCTGGAAGAAGGAAAAATAAAGGAATATACTGTATAGTACAGTAAACAAAACTATATATATATATATATAATATATACATATATAAAATGTTAAAGTGACCATTTTTAATTCAACAAAGTAATTAAGATAAAACCTATGAAAACACACTTTATAGTAGTTAAAGGGACATTAAACCCACATTTTTTCTTTCATGATTTAGAAAGAGAATGCAATTTTAAACATCTTTCTAATTTACTTCTATTATCTAATTTGTTTTATCCTCTTGATATTCTTTGCTGAAAAGCATATCTAGATATGCTCAGTAGCTGCTGATTGGTTGTTGCACATAGAAGCCTCGTGTGATTGGCTCACCCATGTGCATTGCTTTTTCTTCAACTAAGGATATCTAAAAAATGATCTCAAAATAAATAATAGAAGTAAATTGTAATGTTGTTTACATTTGTATTCTCTATCTGAATCATGAAAAAAAGATTTTGGGTTTAGTGGCCCTTTAATATGTGAAGCAAATACTTTTCTGACACACACAAATAAAATGCACATTGCACGTTAGTAAAGTCACACTTGGTAGCCACAAGCAATGTAACTAGCAGTAAGCCAATCGGAATCAGCGGTCATATGTCCCGCCCTGTGTTCTGCCTTTACAGGTGTGACTGTTTAACTCAATTGTGAACTTTAAATAGCATAGTTATCTAGAGTCAGTAAAGCACAAATTACATGTTCTTGCAAAATGCATTAGAATATCCCTTTAACAATAACGGCAACTAACAGTCTCCATTAAAGTTGTCCTATATTTCTGTTGTTACATTGTTTAAAGTTAAAGCCCATCAGTTTCAAAGCTTGAATACATTTCTCTTCAGCAAAAGACTAGACCGATTTTGTTCATTTTACTTTAAATCCATGTGGCTTTTATTATGTAGTATATCAGTTTTTCAGTAATATCTTCCTCCTTGTGGAATACACTGGTAGGTGTGTTTATGCATTAGTATGCTGAAAGAGAGGGCTTGAAAGACATTGCACAAAAAATAAAATTTTCAATTGTCAGTTTAAATATTTAGCTTGACATAAATTCATTAATGGGACAAAGAATAAATGAATACACCATTTCTTCATTTGTTCATTTATTTGTTAATATGCTTCTCTGTCTATTATGTAGAACAAATAATAAACAAATTAATGTATATTTCATTTGATCATTCGTTCACTGCAATAATCAACAAATGTCGGGCAATATATTTCAACTTTATAATCCGTTTGTCAAATTAATAAGGAAAAACACATTTGCACATGGATAGTGGCTAGTGCTTTTAATACATTTGTCATCATTAACAATAAACAAACACAAATAAACAAAGCTATTCATGCACAGTAGATAACTAAAATATCCTTGTCTAATGAACAGCAAATATAAACCATTCGATTGCTGGATCACGTAGCTGTTGTAAATTTGCAATGCAAATTAACTGGAGAAATAGTCTCAGCATTTTCCCTGCATATGTAGACTTTGAATTAATGTTTGAAAACTGAACAGGAATATTGAATAGAAGTTAGATCAATTTTTTGGGGTAATTAAAAAAAAAAAAGTTGCCTTTGCTTGAAAAATATTTGTTGCATATGTAGGGAAAAAAGATTAACCAAAAGTACGAGAGAAAAGAATTTAGTTGATTCGTTTGTACCCTTGAAACGATTCCTTTAATGGTTGGAAAGTCTTTTTTGCACACAGGAAAGGATTCAAAAAGTTAAAATGGACACTATTTAGATAGGAAAGAGTTCAAATTTACACTATTCAATTTAGCATTAGCAACGTCTTTGTCAGTTTATTGATTTATGTGTTAGCCAATAAGTATGTAAGCTTCACTTTTGTTCTTGAGCCACCCAAATTATTAATAAATATATAAATAAATAAAAAATGAAAAGATCATATTTTGTGATGCTGCTGGCTTGTAGCAGTAGCTACTACTTCACATTTATTTAAGTTTAAGCTGCTGTCCAGCTGCTCCTCTGCTTCCTTGAAAAGTTTTCCTATAAAAATTGCAATAAATGGATTTTCATTAAGAATCACTGCCTTAACCAATATTGTTTTTTTGTGACAAATGATTTGCTCCCAAACAAATTTGTATGTCCGTTCACATGTTGCTTAAATAGAAAGGATTTGTGGTTAGCCATAAATCTTGAAAATCTTAATAAATAACCACTCATATCACCAAAATTTCTTTATAAGTCATATATCACTTTAAGATTACAAAAAGGATACTTATCAACCATTCAGCACATTTATTACTGTAAACAAAGTAATATGCTTTATATTGAAAACATGGTAAGTTCATTGCTTCAATGTTAAATAAAAGGAGGTAATTATGCCTTAAAGTGCTTAGCTTAACATATTGAAAAAAATAAATGTTGCTACCCAAGTAATATATAATGCACCACAGTGTTATATGGAATGTTGCTGTGTCTTGGGAAATAATAACAATGACCTGATCTTGGTAATCTTGCTCAGCAATATAAGCAGAGAAGTGAACAATTAACATACAAAACAATGTGGAAAGATTAAAATTAAATCATATATTAAAAAGTATAATATATGTATATGTGATATACATTTTAACTCACCATATAATTAAGATGTATATTTAATTGTAATAAAAAAAAAATCAATTAGTTTTATATGATGTCATACGAGATAAATATTTGTACACATTTGTTAAAAAAAATAACTGACACATTTTTTAAAATTCTTAATAATATCAATTATTTCCTAAATAATTGATATTCTGTTTTAAAAATGATCATTATATTTCCTTACTATAAATGTTACATTGGCTTAAAGTCCCATTAAAAATAATAGATTTAGAACTGTTAAAATTTTGACAATGGTAAAAAGAATGTTGCCCTTGTTCTATCATTCAAATGTTTCTTTAGAGGTAGTGTCCACGTTTGAATATTGATTATTAACATTCAAATATCTTATTAAACATTAGAATACACTTACATTTTTATTTAAATTGACAGAATAGTCTATTATAACCAATATTCACATTTTATCATGCAATTAATAGATTTTCTAATGTTACAATTCATTTTTTTATTTTTTTTGCAAACAATGTAGAATTGTCAGCAATAATTGATAGTTTAAAATTAGCAGATGTGTAGTGAACATTTACTATTTCTAATACATGTAGAAAAAAATGTTACTTTTCCATTAACATTTTTAAAATTAATATTCAGTTGTTAAATCTTAAACATCATTGTTTTATTTATTATAAAAAAATATTTTATATGATATCACTATATGTCATATATATTAATTTATGCTATTTTCCTTAAATTTTTGCATATATGTAAGAAAAAATTAAGGAACTTTAGCTAATATGACACTTCATTGTTTTTCCCTATAAATCAAGGGCTGTTTGCCATTCATTTATAGTACATATATTTGAATTTGCATGTTGTTACTAACATTCATTTTATCAGTCAGAAAATAAACACCCACATGTGACACACCATTAACATATACATTAACTTATAAATATGAAATATACTCACTTGGCAAAACAAAATGATCTAGTGGAATATGGATGCAAAGTATACATACAAAAATGGGAAAAAATAGAGCTTTAAAAACCACTGTTTTTTCATATGTTAATTTAAAATTAACTGGTTCTGAAGGTTTTATTTCTAACACATTATTTTCTATATTAAAGGGACACTGAACCCAATTTTTTTTTCTTTTATGATTCAGATAGAGTATGCAGTTTTAAGCAACTTTCTAATTTACTCCTATTATCATTTTTCTTCATTCTCTTGCTATCTTTATTTGAAAAGCAAGAATGTAAGTTTAGAAATCGGCCCATTCTTGGTTCACAACCTGGGTTGTGCTTGCTGATCGGTGGCTAAATGCACTCACTAATAAACAATTGCTATCCAGTGTCTGAACCAAAAATTGCCTGGCTCATTAGCTTAGATGCCTTATTTTTTCAAATAAAGATAGCAAGAGAACAAAGAAAAATTGATAATTGGAGTAAATTAGACAGTTGCTAAAAATTGCATGCTCTATCTGAATCATGAAAGAAAAAATATAATATATATATAAATATTATTATTATATTCTTTATCTTGTATTCAGTCAGATATCATTAAACAGTGCAGCTATTCTAAATGTATCTATTTCAGGGCTTTTTTTTCAATTTTTAGTACATTTTTTTATGACTTCTGCCACTATATAAAAAAAAAAAGAAAAATGTATTTATAATGTATCCCGGATAGAAAGGAATAGAAAACAGGGCGCACAATCCTCTAAGCGTAGTTAGTTAAATCACAGAAAATGTATTACAAATGATGACAAATAAACACTCACAAATTTTGACCTCAAACAACTATGAGGTATGAGTCAGGCACTTAGAAAACCGTATAGGTCTCTCAACTATATCCCCCAAAACGAACAGCGGCAGAGTTCCAGGGATACCTCCTTAATACATAAGGAGTCAATGAAGATCCTCCTGTGCTCACTGAAGGGGATTGTGTCCTTAGAGTAGTTCACGGCTTTCACAGACCCAAATCCAAATACGAAACAATTTGGAATAACCGCCACAAACAACACAGTTACTCAAACACAAGAGCGGCTCACTAAAACAGCTGATTGTGGTGGTGTAAAGACGGTGGGAGCGTGGCCGTATCCCGAATCATATATATTTTAAGTAAACCAATATAACCTAAATAATCCAAAGTTATCTTGTATTGTTTATGGGGGTGGTAGAGCAAAAGTTTGCGATGTTGAAAATGGTACCAGATAAAACAGCTTTTGATTGGACAAACCTTGGCCATATATTACAGAAGCAACGGCCAGTGTTACAGCATAAAAATGCAAAGCCACCTACTAAAAAACATGCATTATCTAGAATGAATCTATGTTTATAATAATACCATGGTTTTCTGGCTACAATATACCTCTAATTTAAAAAACTTTCACCTAGATTACAAGTTTTGCGATCGTGTTTTAACGCAAGTCTTTTAGCCTGTAACGCAACCTCAGTCCCGCACTCGAAAAACTGACGTTTTTCAATAGGATATAAGCAGCTCTGATTCCTATTGGCTGATTGAATCAGCCAATAGGAATGAAAGCTGCTTAAATCCTATTGGCTGATTTGATCAGCCAATAGGATTTTAGCAGCTCTAATTCTTATTGGCTGATATAAAATTTTCAGCTAATAGGAATGCAATGGTACCCCCAGTATAAAAGGGGTACCTTGCATTTGAATCCTCAGTGTGCGACGGACAATCGCATGAAGTGGACCTCCACGTCGGATCAATGGACCTCCGCCTGGACCTCTGCCTTGGATCTCTGTCTGGACCTCCACCTTGGACCTTCGTCTGGACCTCCACCTCCGCGCATCGACCGCTCCGCCTCTGCAGGGATGAAGAAGATGCCAGTCCCACGATGGATGAAGATGGATCCGCTGGGATGAAGATCGTTCAAGCCGGACTTCAGCAACTGTGAGTACCTAAAGAGGGGTTAGTGTTAAGTTTTTTTTAAGGTTTTTTTGGGTGTTTTTTTTTTAGATTAGGGTTTGGGCTTGTCTTAAAAGAGCTGAATGCCCTTTTAAGGGCAATAAAAAGAGATAAATGCCCTTTTAAGGGCAATGCCCATACAAATGCCCTTTTCAGGGCAATGGGTAGATTAGTTTTTTTAGTTAGATATTTTATTTTGTGGGTTTGGGGGGGGTGGTGGTTTGTAATGTTAGGGGGGTTTGTTTTTATTTTTTAGAAAAACAGCTGATTTCTTTAAGACAATGCCCTACTAAAGGCGCTTTTAAGGGCTATTGGTAGTGTATTATAGATTAGGGTTCTTTTATTTTGGGTGTTTTTTTAAAAAAAAACGGGGTATTAGAATAGGAATAATTTTTATTATTTTGGATAATTTGCTTGTTATTTTGTGTAATGTTTCTTTTTTTCTTTTTTGGGTTAGGTTTTTTTTTTTAGAATAGCCATTTTTTTATTTTTAATAGGCAGCAAAAGAGCTGAATGCCCTTATAAGGGCAATGCCCATACAAATTACCTTTTCAGGGCAATGGGTAGATGAGGTTTTACTTTATTTTTATTTTGTGGGTTTGGGGGTGGAGGTTTGTATACTGTTAGGGGGTGTTTGTTTTGCTTTTGTAGAAAAAGGGCTGATTTCTTTAGGGCAATGCCCTACAGAAGGCCATTGTAGAGGCCTACAAAAGGCCCCTTTAAGGGCCCTTGGTAGTTTATTATAGATTAAAGGTTTTTTATTTTGGGGTGTTTTTTATTTTTTTAACAGGGTATTAGAATAGAAATAATTTTTATTGTTTTGGATAATTTTGTTTTTTATTTTTTGTAATGGTAGTTTTTTTATTTTTTGCAATTTTAGTGTTTTTTATTTTTTGTAATGGTAGGTTTTTTATTTTTGTAATGTTAGGTTTCAGTGTAAGGCAGCTAAGGTTTTATTTCACAGGTAAGTTTGTATTTATTTTTAACTAAGTAGTTAGTAAATAGTTAATAACTATTTACAAACTAGTCTACCTAGTTTAAATAAATACAAACTTATCTGTGAAATAAAAATAAAACCTAAGTTAGCTACAATATAATAACAAATTTTAAGTGAAAATACTTGCTATAATTCATTCTTTGTGAAATCTATTGTATCAATAGTGAAATGAACATTAATTTGTGTACTCTTAAGGTATTTTCACTTTCCACACAAGGATATATGCACCCCGGACTGCTGTCACTAGCAAACAAATGTAACTAGAGATATTATTCTATAAATAATTTATGCTCCAAAGAAATATAAGTGAAGTTTGTATATCATGTGATGAATAAGGAACAGTAGCCCTACTTAAAATCCATTTGAAGAGTCATGCAGAAACTTTATTTGCAGTAGACTTGTGCAGCCCAGAATTTTTTTTAATTTGTCTGAATTTTTAGTAATGATTATTCAGGGAAATGTGTTCCCCCAAATATTCACTGGCTGCTCTATTTGGTATTTGTTTTTTTTTAAGCATACAATTCAATAACACTTAAATACATTTAAAACAAGCAGTTAAATTATTCTGACAGATTTCAAGCTTCCTTTCATTTTCCTGTTCCCTGTATCACATGACAGCCATCAGCCATTCACAGACTCACATCTATACTATAATCACATTTGTAAAGCGTCCGTCGGTTTTTCCAGTTGTGCACTCATCCTTTAAAGGAATGTTGGCTGCGCGAGGCAGCCATAAGATTGTTGGCTGCATGCGCAGCCAAAAGAATCCACCTGGATGCAGCAAAACTTTATCCCGGTGGATTCCAAAAATGGCAGGTTGGTGAAAGAATCCATCACAGGTGAATTCTTTCACCACCCTGCAATTTTCGGAATCTTCTGGGTAGCAGCTTAGGCAAACAAAGCCTTAAAAAAAAAAACGCAACCACCCGCCTGAAACAACGAAAAAACACTTAACCGGCCGCAAGAAATAAAACAAACCTAACCGCCAGCACGAAGTATAACAAAAAAACTAACCTCCCGCACGAAATATTAACAAACACCAAAACCGCCAACCCCCACATCACAAAATAATAAAGTAATTAACCCCTAATCCGCAAATAACATAATTAAAATATTAACCCCTAAACCACCAACCCCCCACATTGCAATAAAGCTAAATTACCTATAAACCCCTAAACCACCAAACCCTCACATCGCAATAAACTTAATTAACCTATTAACTCCTAAACCACCAACCCCCCACATCGCAATAAACCTAATAAACCTATTTACTCCTAAACCGCCAAACCCCCACATCGCAATAAACCTAATTAACCTATTAACTCCTAAACCGCCAACCCCCAACATAACAATAAACCTAATTAACCTATTAACCCCTAAACCGCCAAACCCCCACATCGCAATAAACCTAATTAACCTATTAACTCTGAAACCGCCAACCCCCACAACGTAAATAGCTAATTTAATTACTAAGCCCCCTAAGCTAACACCCCCTAAATTAACCCAAATACTAAGTTACACTTAAAATAATAAAACCTTAAATTACAAAAAAGTAATCTAAAATTACAAAAAATAAAAAACTCTAAAATTACAGAAAAAAATAATCAAAATTATCAAAAATATTTTTTTTTAACATGATCCCTATGAAAATAAAAAGCCCCCCAAAATAAACCCCCCTCTAATCTAAACCACCAATAGCCCGTAAAAGGGCCTTTTGTAGGGCATTGCCCTAAGTTAAACAGCCCTTTTACATTTAAAAAATACTAAGTCCCCCCCTAACAGTAAAAAACCCCACCCACCAAACCTCCCAAAATAAAATAACCTAACACTAAAAAAACCTAAACTACCCATTGTCCCTAAAGGGGCATTTGTATGGGCATTGCCCTTAAAAGGGCATTCAGCTCTTTTACTACTCTTAAAAGGGCAATCAGCTCTTTTACAGACCATTAAATCCCTAATGCATGAGCTTCCCAATACCACACAGTGCCGCCATGCCAATCCAATTCAAACTGAACCATGGGTCTTCAGAGGCACATATAGTCAGACAGCACAGCTCCTCCCACTCTTGTGAATACGATCCTAGAAATAGTGTACGCTTCAAATTCCAAAACGAATATTGCTGCTGTGTCCAATGAGCATAATAATACTACCCGTTAAAAACACACTAATTTATTAAAATCGCTTGTACAAAGATAAAATCAAATTAGTACATGCCGTTACAAACTGGTCTTTAAAAATACAGCAGAATCCAATCAGGAAATAAATCACCCCCTTGCCTGGTCGTATACATCCACTGAAATATATGTTCATAAATGGAATCTAAAAAGGAGTTGAATGATATATAAAAAATTGATAGTCCCAAAAAGAGTGTTCACGGGTGTGGAAAATATATTTTAAAGGACAGTTTACTCAAAAAAATTCTCCCCTTTAATTTGTTCGCAATGATTCAGTTTACCTGCTTGTGTGTATTAAATTGTTTACAAGTATTTCCTTTAGCCCTTGAAGATACCTTTCATACTACCAAAAAAAGAGAATTTATGCTTACCTGATAAATTTATTTATTTCTTGATACGGTGAGTCCAAGGATCATCATAATTACTGTTGGGAATATCACTCCTGGCCAGCAGGAGGAGGCAAAGAGCACCACAGCAAAGCTGTTAAATATTACTCCTTTACCCACAAACCCCAGTCATTCGACCAAAGGGAAAGGAAGTAACATAAGGTGCAGAGGTGCCTGAGGTTTATAGAAATATATTTTTATATTTATAGAAAAATAAACTGTCTAAAAAATACAGGGCGGGCAGTGGACTCACTGTGTCAAGAAATAAATAAATTTATCAGGTAAGCATAAATTCTCTTTTCTTTCTAATGACACGGTGAGTCCACGGATCATCATAATTACTGTTGGGAACCAATACCCAAGCCAGAGGACATGGATGATAAGGGAGGGACAAGACAGTTAACCTAAATGGAAGGCCCCACTGCTTGAAGAACCTTTCTCCCAAAAGAAGCCTCAGCTGAAGCAAAAGTATGAAATGTAAAAAAGTGTGTTAAGATGACCAAGTGGCAGCTTTGCAAATCTGTTCCACCGAAGCCTAATTTTTGAAGGCCCAAGAAGAAGAAACAGTCCTTGTGGAATGAGCCGTGATTTTCTCAGGAGGCTGCTGTCCAGCAGTCTCATATGCCAGGTGAATAACACTCCTCAGCCAAAAAGAAAGAGAAGCAGCCATAGCTTTCTGACCCTTGCACTTCCCAGAAAAAACAACAAACAACGAAGGAAACTGGCAAAAATCCTTAGTCACCTGCAAATAATATTTCAACGCACGAACCACATCCAGGTTGTGCAACAAATGCTCCTTATGAGAAGAAGGATTAGGACACAAAGAAGGAACTACGATTTCTTGATTAATATGCCTAACCAAAACCACTTTGGGAAGGAAACCTAGGCAGTACGCAGGACCACCTTATCAGAATGAAAAATAAGGTAAGGAGATTAACACTGCAGTGCTGAAAGCTCTGAAACTCTTCGAGCCGAAGAGAGAGCACCCAAAAACAAAACCTTCCAAGATAACATTTTAATATCCAAAGAATGCATAGGCTCAAATGGAGCCTGTTGAAGAACTCTAAGAACCAAATTAAGACTCCAAGGAGGAGTAGCAAACTTAAACATAGGCCGGATTCTAACCAAGGCCTGACAAAAAGACTGAACATCTGGCACATCCGCCAGACGCTTGTGCAACAAAATAGATAAAGCAGAAATTTGACTTTTCAAGGTACTTGCAGATAAACCCTTCTCCAGACCCTCCTGGAAAAAAGACAAAATCCTAGGAATCCTAACTCTATTCCAAGAATAACCTTTGGATTTACACCAATACAGATATTTACGCCATATCTTATAATCAATTTTTCTAGTCACAGGCTAACAAGCCTGAATCATAGTCTCAATAGCTGACTCAGAAAACCCACGCTTAGATAATATCAAGCATTCAATCTCCAAGCAGTCAGCTTCAGAGAAACGAGATTTGGATGAAGGAAGGGCCCCTGAAGTAGAAAGGTCCTTCCAAGGTGGAAGAGATGATATCTCCACCAAATCTGCATACCAGATTCTGCAAGGCCACGCTGGTGCGATGAGAATCACTGATGCCCTCTCCTGTCTGATCCGAGCAATGACCCGAGGAAGAAGAGCAAACGGAAGAAACACATATGCCAGACTGAACTCCCAAGGAACTGCCACAGCATCTATCAATACAGCCCGAGGATCCCTTGACCTCGACCCATACCTTGGAAACTTGGCATTTTGGCGAGATGCCATGAGATCCAACTCCGGCTGTCCCCACTTGAGAATCAAGCTGGAAAACACCTCCGGATGAAGTTCCCACTCCCCCGGATGCAAAGTCTGTCTGCTCAGAAAATCCGCTTCCCAATTGTTCAATCCTGGAATGTGGATTGCAGACAAATAGAGCCTCCCCCCACTGAATAATCTTTGCTACCTCTGTCATGGCCAAGGAACTCCGAGGTCCTCCCTGACGATTGATGTAAGCAACTGAAGTTATATTGTCCGACTGAAACCTGATAAACTGGGCTGAAACTAGTTGAGGCCAGGCCAAAAGAGCATTGAAGATTGCCCTTGGCTCTAGAGTATTTATGGGAAGAATCGACTCCTCCCGAGTCCATAGACCCTAAGCATTCAGTGAGCCCCAGACGACTCCCCATCCCAGCAGACTGGCATCCGTGGTCACGATCACCCAGGTAGGTCTGCGAAAGCAGGTTCCCTGAGAGAAAAGATCTTGAGACAACCACCACAGAAGATAATCTCTTTTCTCCTGATCCAGAACAATTCGAGGAGACAGATCTGCATAATCCCTGTTCCATTGTCTGAGCATGCATAACTGCAGAGGCCTGAGATGGAACCGAGCAAACGGAATGATGTCCATAGCTGACACCATCAGACCAATTACCTCCATACACTGAGCCACTGATGGGCAAAACAAGAGTTGAAGATCTTTGCTCTTCTGACCTCTGTCAGAAATATCTTCATCTCCAGAGAATCTATTATGGTGGCCAAGAATATCACCCTTGTAGCTGGAACCAATTAACTTTTTCCTAAATTCACCTTCCATCCATGGGAGCGCAGAAAAGACAACAACAACTCTGTATGGGAGTTTACTTGTTGAAAAGATGATGCCTGAACCAGAATATCATCCAGATAAGGCGCTACTGCAACACCCTGCAACCAGAGCACCGCCAACAATGCTCCCAGGACCTTTGAGAAAATTCTGGGAGCCGTTGCAAGACCAAAGGAAGGGCCACAAACTGAAAGTGTTTGTCTAGGAATGCGAACCTTAGAAACTTGTGATGATCCCTGTGGATGGGAATATGCAGATACGCATCTTTTAAATCCACAGTAGTCATAACCTGAGCCTCCTGAACCAAAGGAAGAATGAAACAAATAGTATCCATCTTGAATGATGGAACTCTGAGGAACTTGTTTACACATTTGAGATCTAGAATTGGTCTGAAAGTTCCCTCATTTTTGGGAACCACGAACAGATTGGAATAAATACCCAGACCCTGCTCCGGAATTGGAACAGGAACTATCACTCCCAGGTTAGAAAGATCCTGAACACAACGTAAGAACGCCTCTTTCTTTATCTGGTCTACAGATAATCTTGAAAGGTGAAACCTGCCCCTCGGAGGAAAATTCTTGAACTCCAACTTGTATCCGTGGGACACCACATCCACAGCCCAGGGATCCAGAACATCCCGAACCCATGTCCGAGCAAAAAAAGAATGTCTGCCCCCCACAAGATCCGCTCCCGGACCGGATTGCTTCCCCTTGCTCCAAGACTGATTGGACTTCCAGTAGGACTTGGACTGTTTCTACTTAGAAGATGAGGGGGAATGCTTGCCTGAAAAGTTACGAAAGGAATGAAAATTACTCTGGCAACCCTTCGTCTTATTCCTCTTATCCTGAGGGAGAGAATGACCCATTCCTCCCATAATGTCTGAAATAATCTCAGCTAAGCCCGGCCCAAACAAGGTCTTACCCTTGTAAGGAATAGACAAAAGCTTAGACTTCTGCAGACCAAGACTTCAACCATAAAGCCCTGCGAGCCAAAGAATTAGCCAACTTAAGAGCCCTGATCCTATCCAGGATCTCCTCAAGAGGCGTATCTGCCTGAATAGAATCAGACAGCGCATCAAACCAATATGCTGCCGCACTAGTTACAGTAGCAATACACACCGCAGGCTGCCATTGCAACCCCTGGTGAACATACATCCTTTTAAGTAACGCCTCCAACTTCTTATCCATAGTATCCTTAAAGGAACAGCTATCCTCTATGGGAATAGTGGTCCTCTTGGCCAAAGTGGAAATCGCTCCCTCCACATTGGGATACCTTACTCCCTGAATCCTTATATCTCCTTTTACACTTCCCCTTTAACATAGGAAAAGCTGCCAGGGCATCAGTTACTGCAGAGGTTATCTGGGTAGCAATGTCCTGCAAGGAAACCCCAACTGGAGTAACAGATGAAACACTGGGCACTGCATGGGTAGACACTAAAAGATGGGACATTTGAGAAGAAAGCTGTGGCATATCCTGGACAGGAGACCCCTGAACAGCATCCGCCTTAGCTAATGATGGCTCAGATTCAAAAAGTCTATCCCTATAATGTAATGTCCTATTAATACATCACTGATTGTGCATCAGCTGCAGGACAAGCAGCGTTTTCAAGTAGCTGCATCTGAGTCTTCAAAAGGGAACCTCTTGATACCATCTTTCACTATTAGTAAGACTGTTCTCAATTTGAGATAATATCATTTTTTGGACTGCTGCTAATTCGGACAATAATTTATCAGTGAAGTTTTTTCAGTGAAATTTTAATTGAGTGATTGTTGCGCTGATTGTTTTTGGTGGTTTGTGTGTAAGTCCTATTCATACATGATGAACAAAAAGGGATTGGAGGTTCCACATTAGAGTCAAGGCAAACGCTACATGTAACATCTTGCACAGCCCCTTGATCCATCTTATCAAAAATAAATCAAACTGGCTTCCCAAAAGTTAAAAATAAAAAATGTTACTGGCCCTTTAAATTTTTAAAGGAAAACGTTTGCTTTAGCAAATGAAAAAATGCTAAACCAAAATCTACTGAACACTCCAGGCAACCTCTTAACCTTAACACACCCTGCTGGGAGCCTACCTGACCTCCTGAAAACCAGATAATATCTCCAATGATCCAGACTCTAAATGACCTGCAGTGCAATAAAAAACCCAAGGTGTTTTAGCAGACAATGCCACAAGCAACCTCCAAACCGTCTGGAACACAACAGAGCTCCGGAAAGGCGTGCAACATAATTGCCGCCTCAGAAAACCGCTCCTCCTATTCATGGGTGTGACAAAAAGACCGACCGCCATAACATATTAGAAAAAAAGCCGGAATAAAAAACAAACACACACAGCAACACCACTGCAAAACTGAGAGCCTCTCCTCCAAAGTGTCTAACAGTGCCCACATACTGCCCAATAAAGAAAACCCCACGCAGGATTTCAGTCCCAATCCCCAGAAAAGTGCCATAACCTTTTCTTCTGTCAGCAAAGAAAAATAATTAACAGGCACTTACCTGAGACCAATCTGCATGGCAGCAGAGCAGTACACAGATATGGGAAGGCTTCCTCCCCCCATAGACCCGTGGAAAAAACAAAAGTGTGACTAATCCTAATCAGGCATTCAGGATAGGGCCGCACCAGACATAGAAGGGTGAGAATGAAAGACCCCACCAGTTTCCAAATGCTCAAAAGCTACCACAGCTCTACTTAAGAGACTGATGTGGAACACAGCTAGACCCCAGAAAAAACAGAACAACCTGCTCCGCTTTTAAAAATAACAAACCCTTGATTGAAGAATCTTCAGACACCTTAAAACTTTACCACCTCCTTGCACAGGAAAAAAGAGAATGACTGGGGTTTGCTGTGGTGCTCTTTGCCTCCTCCTGCTGGCCAGGAGTGATATTTCCAACAGTAATTATGATGATCTGTGGACTCACCGTGTCATTAGAACAAAAGACTTTATAACATAGCAAAACTGACATTTTATAGTTAAAATCTTTACATAAATTATTTTGCGAGCTTGTTTCCTAAGTGTGGTTGTAGTTTTTTAATGGGTAGGGTTGCCCATTAACAAAAATGTAGATAAGATAGGTGAGACAATGCTCAATTCATTTAAAACATGATGCTGCCTTACATGGACAGTTTACCCTATTTTTCTCTTCCCATTAATTTGTTTTCAATGACCCATTTTAACTGCTGGAGTGTATTAAATGATTTACAAATTGCTACTTTACCCTTATAGCAGCATATGAATTAGCCGATTTTGCCTGTGGTATCCCTACTTTAAGTTTTTATACTTTAGTATAGGCTATATAAAAGCTGTATAAACATAGCCACCAGAAGAAATTAACCTCTCATTGGTAGGTAGGAGAGATAGAGTAATAAAATGTTAATTTCCAATTGCTTTCTATAAGGGCTTGATTTATCAAGCCCTTCTTACAAGAGAACCTGCAGTCCGGATTTATCAAGTAGCAGTTATCAGACCGCTGCTTTCACCTCTTAGGTGGAGAATTTAAATCTCCCTAGTCGTGTCCGACCAGGGAGATTGACAGCTCCTGCCCGCACGTAAATGGCTGTGCGTGGGCAGGGTGCGGGATTGCACGTGAGTACAAGACGTTTGTTTGCAATGTTAAATTCGGGCAAATATGTACTCCCCTGTCTGCCCTTGATTAATAAATCAAGCCCTAAGTAGTATTTTTTGGTAGGCAAACAGAAATACAGATAAGGAAGCATTTGTGTGTACAAAATGTGATTCAATAAAAAAATAAAAAAATCTGATTTCCCTGCTAGCTCAACCCATTTTGATGAGTTGTACTTGCATAGAACAAAATCAGCTGTTTATACTCTGCAGCTTGTATAACAAGTCATTGGAAACACATGGCGAGAAAACAATTTTATAGTACGCTGTCCCTTTAACTACAAGGTGCCTGTGCAATCTCATGAGCATCTGTGAATCTAAACCAATTAGCTTTTTAATACTGAGTCACACATTGCATAATTTGTGATTTATTACAAGGAATTTAGTATGAGTTTAAAATAGTTTTCACTCTAAAAATCCTAACAGGACACTAAATACAGTAAATGTTTTATAGCTCTTTGAGATCATTACAGTTACTCATAGAAAATAACCGACTTTGCCAAAATTCGATTTTAGTTTTAGTAGCTAAAAGCGTCATTGTTTTAAATGTGATATCTTTATACTGTTTAAAGCCTAGAATTTCATTCTGTCCCCAGTAATAACATCGTAGCAGACAAAGCTTTCATCACTAAGTAATATAATACCTGCGAACAAGTGTAAGGCGCTTACTCATAGTCTGTGTACAGTAGTTTGTAAGTAAGAACGTAAAACCTATAGGGCTATATTACAAGTGGCGCTCTAACTGTTGCGTGCAAGCGATTAGAGGTTTATCACGGGTCTTTGTACAGGTCAGAAGTACTGTGCTTATTACAAGTTTAAAATAAATACGTTCGCTTGAGCACAATCAAATTTAAAGCGCATCAAGATAGTGCGACTTCACATCTCTGGTTAACTGTTATGCGAGTCAAAAAAAGTGCACAAAACATTAACATACATTTTACAGTTACACTCATAATAACACTGCCTGCTCAAAGTTATTTTAAACAAAAATCCATTAAAAAGTTATAATGGCTCAAAGATATAAGGTCTCAGGTATAAGAAGAAAAAAAGCAAGCAAAGGGCTTTAACATAGAGATACATATACATGTCTAAATATATAGATGTATGTACTGTATATATATATATATATATATATATATATATGTATCAGTATATACATATATATATATATTTATGTGTGTGAACATATGTATTTATATGTATATATCTATTTACAGACATATATACACATATAAGTGCATTGGAGGCCTTTGCAGTCAAGTAGCTGAAAACATATAAGATCATATCTATGCAATATTCGTATTTAATAAAGTGCTTAACTATGTATTTACTGTAAATATTTCACATTCCAATGTTCTTCACATGGTGGAATATGTTCCATTATTTTTAAATAAATACCCATATATATATATATATATATATATATATATATATATATATATATATATATATATATATACAGTATATATATATATATATATATATATATATATTTATATATATTTATTTAAGAATAGATAAAACATTCTGCTAAGTGAAGAACTTTGGAATGTGAGATTAATATTTCATGTCGGCTTAGTGCAGTGGAAACGCAATCCGGTTTGTGCGTGAGTTGTTTTCTTCCCCCACTTTTTGCGCTCCATTGAAGTCTATGATTGAATAAATTAACACGGTTGCGGTATTCAAAGTTTGTCTTTTTGCGCGCGTCTTGTTACCGCTCATGCGAAAACTTTTTACTTGCAATGTGTAATACGGGGCTAATTGATGTGCACACAAAACGTACTCCTAGCAAATTTATCGCTCGAGCAGGAGCATTAAATAGCGCACCACCTGTAATCTTCTCCATAATGGGTATGTTTTAAAAGAGTTCGGAAATCTACTTATTTGCCGGCATTGCAACTAAATATAAGTCAATACCACAATACTTGACACCAATTCCTGCTTTTGAGCTTTGATAGACAATACAGATAATAGACAACAAACAAGATACTGAGACACAAAAGTAACTTATTCTTATACTTCTCATTAATAAAGGAATACTAAACCCAATTTTTTTCTTTTATGATTTGGATGGAGCATGCAATTTTAATTTAGCCATCAATCAACAGGCACCATCCAGGTGCTGAACCTAAAATGGGCCGGCTTCTAAGCTTTCATTACCGATATGTAGAATGATAAAAAAATGATAATAGGAGTAAATTAAAAAGTTGCTTAAAATTAAATGCGCTATCCGAATCATAAAAGAAAAAAATTGGGTTTAGTATCCCATTAATAATAAGAAGAATAAGAAAATATTTATAATCCGATACTGCAGCCCTGTACAAGGTGTACAAAATAAAGACAAGGCAGGGAAAGCTATTGATTATGAATTCAGGAGTGTGTGAGTAACAAAAGGTCAACCTAAAAAGAGAAGGGGTAATGGGATGAGCTTACACAAATTGATTTCTGGCCAGTTCATTTTCACAATGTAGCTGATTGACAGAGACATAGATATATTGAGCATGAGAGAATGTTACTGTCTCATAGAGAATTAGTTAAAAGGACATCTATGTCCAATTGCTCATTGTTTTATCTTAAACAAGGCATTGTCTTTCGTATTAAAGGGATAGTCTAGTAAAAATTAAACTTTTGTGATTCAGATAGAGCATGCAATTTTAAGCAACTTTCTAATTTACTCCTATTATCAATTTTTCTTCATTCTCTTGGTATCTTCATTTAAAAAAGCAGAAATCTAAGCTTAGAAGCTAGCCTATTTTTGGCTCAGCACCTGGGTAGGGCTTGCTGATTGGTGGCTAAATGTGGCCATCCAATCAGCAAACACTACCCTGGTGCTGAGCAAAAAATGGGCCGGCTCCTAATATTACTTTCCAGCTTTTTTAAATAAAGATACCAAGAGAATGAAGAAAAATTGATAATAGGAGTAAAATTAAAAAGTTGATTAAAATTGCACGCTCTATCTGAATCACAAAAGGTTTTTTTTGACTAGACTATCCCTTTAAGCTTGCACACAGTTTACAGGAGGCACACAACTGATACAAACCTACTTTGTGGCTGAGAAGGGTATCAGGTACTCAAGAGCTTGATGGGGGCCATCACCATTTTGTGGGTGGAGCTGTGTTGGGAGGGGTGGGATCATGGGTAGTTAGTGTCTGCGATTGTGGGTGTGTCTGGTTGGTTGATTAGTGGGTGTGTCTTTGCAGTTTGTGGAGTGTGTCTGGGCGCTAATCTACATTCTTCTCTTGGTATCCTTTGCTGAAAATCATACCTAAGTATGCTCCGGATCAGTGATGCACTAGTGGGAGCAAGCTGTTGATTGGTGGCTGCACATATATGACTGCTCTCATTTGCTTACCCAGTATTTAAAGGGATATTAAACAGTGCTCCTTTGATAAAACCAAATATGTTCAATCAAAGTAAATATAAAAAATTAGCACTTAGAAATTATCAGTGTAGCCCCGCCCCCAGTGTGATAAGAGCAGAGGATTTTTAAAACCTAAGTTTTAGTTCTTTCACTTCTGGGCATGAACAAATCTGACTCCCTGTTATAAAGTCTATTCACTAGCCTAGAAGTTTTATGACATCAGGTTAAGATAAAACTTCCTGCAAAGGCCTCCTCCTCCTTGTAGGAAGTAAAAACATCTACTTAGAGCTTTGTTTTATTACAGCAAGGAAACAGACTGTTTAACATCCCTTTAAGCTAGCTCCCAGTAGCGCATTGATGCTCCTATAACAAAGGATACCAAGAGAATGAAGCAAATTTGATAACATAAGTAAACTGTAAATGTGTTGCATGTTCTTTCTGAATGATGAAACAAAAAGGTTTGGGTTTCATGTCCCTGTAGAAGAAAAGCAAAGTATGTTGTAAAGTGCATTACAATACTATGCTTAGGATTTCCATCCCCAGGATTTCTATTTCACATTTATGTCCCTTTAACCACGTGGTTGCCATACAGAGTCTAATCCTTTTCATAGCAGTGTTCCAGCCATATCTAGAAGTTGTAGTGTTAATGAGACTATTGCCACAAAAATTACATTGGATGCCAAAATTCATTCAGCAAGCACTGGGTATCACCTTTCCTGATATATAAAGTGCAGTGTGTTAATTAATTTTTAATTAATAAATAATGACAATATTTTGACAACTGGCTAATGTTTATGCAATAAAAAACAGTCTGTTACAAGAATAAATGGTTGGATTTTGAAAGTATCACTATATAGGATAATATACATGCAACACACATAGAAGTGTGCACTATCATGTCTGCTCATACTGTAAATATGTAAAGTCAGTTACACAGAGGTATAATTACTACTTATAAATCAATCAAGGTTCTGACAGCAAGTGAAATGTTATGCCAAGTAAATTAGATATAACAAATCAAGTAACAATAAAAAAATAAAAAAATTAACATTTGCAAGGAAAATCAGTTAAATCGTGCTATGTGGTTGTGATTATGTAACAGATACCTATCCAAATGTTTGATTTCACTAAAAAAAATGGCTTTCGATGTTCAATATTACGTCAATTCCATTCAATAAAGCAGAATTTTTAGAGATATAGTCTATTGAGATATTTTGAAGATTGTAAATTGTTTAATCAATTTTGTTTTATTATTTTTCTGAATTTAAACAGACATGATATTCAAAAAAGTGAATCTTTCAAAATGTATTACACAGGTTTGCTATAAAGAAAAAAAAGAATGTTTCTGTGCTGACTAAAATAATAAAAAAAAATCTGTGTGAGTTGGCCCTGTCAGCCAATGAGCATTAGAGACCCCAGGCTCTGTTGTACATAATCATGGTATATCATCTACAATTCACCTTAAGTTAAATCATCCTAAGAAAAATCCTTGAATTTTTAAATATAAACTTTGATATATATATATATATATATATATATATATATATATATATATATATATATATACTAGAACAAATATAAAGGAAAAGGGGAAAGGGGAAAATAATGGTGCCACACTCTGGAAATAGGCCCAATGTGTAATGTCTGATATAATAGGGAATAAAAGGACTATATGATATAGTAAAATGTTAACACAAAGTATATAGAGACCAAGCTCAAGCTAGATAGTATAGTTAATATGATATATATCTCCTACCTATATATGAAAAATGTACGCCTCCCACATAGTATTCAGTGGTGAAGAATATATAAAAAGATGTGTAAAAATAATGGAACAGTGGGTATGTACTGTTATAGTTAATAGTAATGCCGCAAAGTAACTAATACAGTAATTAGTGTCAGGTAATTACACACAAAAAGGAAAAACGGTCTATAACAGATAGTGAAGATGTGTAAACACTCCTCCGTTATTATAATGGTGATCAATGTCATAAAAATCAGACTAAATGCTGAAAATATATATTGAATAGTATCTATGTAAGATATATATAAGTAATAATTAAATATCGACTAAAAATTGATAGATACCAAATATTGTTACAATAAAAACACAGTATAAAAATATATATATAAAAAATAGTAAACGTCCTTAAAGAACAAGTATAAACTCCTAAGGGTGAGTAAAATAATAGTCCATGTCTAATATGCAGATCTTAAAGTAGATAGTTCTTCAATCCACAACGTTCCCGTTGGGAGCTTACCTACACTCCTTCACCTCAATCTCATGAAGTGAGTGCCGCGTAGTGTACAGATAGGTCTCCTTCCCGGTGTCAGCTGTAAACTTGAGGTGTGTTATCTTTATCTCTCCTCTCACCGCTCTTTTCCCATGGTGCGTGCAATCATAAAAGAAAAAGGACATACGATAGTGCAACACTGTTTTATAATATCACACTATTTATTAGAATACAACGATGTACACTTACATCAAAGAACCTCAATATTATGAGGTAATTAAAAACTTTAAAATCCTTTTGTTCGATTGCGGGAACACGGTGCTGGTAACATATGCACTAAGTGCAAACTTAGCATAAGGTAAGACTCAATCCTGACGCGTTTCGAAGGGATACAAACACTTTAGCCCTTCTTCCTCAGAGGTATATATATACAGTATATATATATATATACATATACACACGCACAAAACGCAGACAACAGACCACACTCTCATCCTGGACAGGATACACATCCCAAGTCCCTGTGAATCTCTCATATGCGTGATAGAAAAAAAATAGTAAAAAGGTCCTTTCATTCCTCTAAACCAAAAGGTATACTGATACACAATATCACATAACCTTCTGTATAACTTTAATATTAGTTCAATTATCTTTGTTATGGTTTTATTCTATTGTCTTCAAGGTTCATCATAATATCTGTAACAGAAACAGTGTTCTCCATAGAGAAATTTGCCAGCTGTGTGGCATTATATAGTAATCAGGTGAGGGCAGCTTTTTTTTTGTATAAAGGTTATTGAGCTATCCGAAGCACAAATTAATTGCATAATTTATCATAAATCAATTTAGTGATAATTTATGCAACAAATGTTAAAAAAACAATTAATATTAGCACATATTAGCTTAAAAGGACAAGAAACACAAAAATCTTTCTTTCATAATAAAAATAGAACATAGAAAGATTTTTGTGTTTCTTGTCATTTTAAGCTAATATGTGCTAATATTAATTGTTTTTTTAACATTTGTTGCATAATTTATCACTAAATTGATTTATGATAAATTATGCAATTAATTTGTGCTTTGGATAGCTCAATAACCATAATACAAAAATAAAAAACACAATTAAAAAAAATATATATTGTTTACATATGCTAACACATTTACTTCAGTCTCTTTGTATCATTTTTTGAAGGAGAAGTAATGCACTACTAGGAGCTAGCTGGACACATTGGATGAGCCAATGAAAAGAGGGATACAGGCATATATGTGCAGCCACCAATCAGCAAATAGCTCCCAGTAGTGCATTGCTGCTCTTGATATATAAAAGTAAATTGTATTGGTTTTGTAAAATTACATGCTCTATCTGAATCATGAAAGTAAATTTTTTTCTTTACTGTCCCTTTAATATTGACCTAAGAGTTAGCCAGGTGATCAGTGAAATTAGCCAGGTGATGTCCCCATTTAAATACATCATGGGGAGAACACAGATAAAATAAGATGCCAAGATAGGCAGTATACAGTGAACATATATACTTACATGTATATGAATGGGACGTTTCAATTTCATTTTTTTCTAAAAATGTACTTGATTGTCTTGGTATCCTTTGTTTGAAAACATAAAACATACCTAAGTAGACTCAGAAATGCCCTACTGGGAGCTAGCTGATAAATGGTGACTACAAGGGATGGGTCAATGTGTTTATATTTGAATTTGAATGTCAGATCAAATGTTATTGTAGAAATTCGATTTACATAATCGAATGTTGATAAGAATGAATATTCTTAAAAATTCTATAATCAAATGCTATTTACAGTTTTTGAATGTCACTTTCGATTTTGAATGTTCATAATTAGATTGAATGTCCACATTTGAAATTTTAGAATGTGACATTCGATTTAACAAATACTTTTCATAAGTTCAATAGTTCATGTGGTAGGGAATTAGTAAATTGATACATAATAGATACAAATATATCAATTACAATGTTTCTATTTCAAATTTTGCATAATTTGAATATTACATTTAAAAAAAGCATTAGAAATATTATTACATTAAAGGAATGTTAAAATGTTGTACAAACATTTAAAATTTGAAATCACTGAACGAATGTGTTAAAATGTGTTTAATTTTTTGAATGTTGCAAAACATTCGCCCATCCCTATTGGCTACATACATATGTCTTTTGTCATTGTCTTTTTTGCCATATGTCTTTTGTCATTAGCGCTGCGGAATCTGTTGGCGCTCTACAAATAACCGATAATAATAATAATAATAATTGTCTCAGTCAGTGTGTTCAGCTAGTAGTCCCTATAACTACCTATAACTATGTGTTAACCTCTTTAATAACCTCTCTAATTCTTTAACACACTAGAGCATTTCTAGATTCTTTAGTAACAAAAATATACTTTATAAATTTGATTTTTATGTCCATGCAGAATGTATTTTGAGATTTTAAATAAATATATATATATATCTGAATTGCAAAATGATGACATTTCAGCCAAAATTGGATTTTTCAGAGATGCATTTCAGTTTTGAATAGAATCATGTTTGCAATAAACATATATTAGCAAAAATGCTTCTAATAAAAGTTATAGCTGTTTCAAAAGTGTATTTAAGTATGCACCGTGCACCAGCATTTTAAACACAGCACTTGCTCAGAGGGCCTAAGGCTCCTGTACCATCTGGTAATGACTCAATTTATTAATTGCTAACATGATACAGGCCCCACTGATGCTCTGAGCAGGTGCTGTATTTAAAATGCTGGTACACTGAGATTTTTTAGCTATGCTTCACATGCACGTGAAGAGAAAAATATTAACACTAAACAGTGATACCTTTTACTAAAAGCATTTTTGTCAATGCATTTATATTACAAATATATTTCTATTCAAAGATGTAATTCATCTGTGTGCATTTAAATTTTGATTGGAGTGTCCCTTTAACTGCAATGTTCATATTTTGTATTACTTTGGTTAACTGCTAACACTTCTGCTCAGTGTTTCTGTTATGACATCCTGCAGCATGCGGAAAAAAATAATAATATAAACCCACAATGCTGAGAATTATCCTTCAATCACCACTAAGTGGAGTGTGAGGCCGGACCTCCCTTCATGGTTTCCATGACTACAGGAGGGAGCCCGGTCTTTCAAGCTAAGTGCTCTGCTTAGGCAGGTGTCGTATTGCATAGATCTTTCCCAGCTCCGGGATTCCATTAGTAGCCTCTAAAAAATAAAACAAAAAGAAAGCTTTTCCTCAGCACTATTTCTCATGTATTAGCCATTTTATTATTTCTACAAGCCCTGAAGAGCACCTCTACAGAAGATGGTTCACCACTCAGGCTCAATCCAATGCTTTAAACAGCAGAAAGGTCAGTGGGATTTTGTGTCTGCTGCTGGGTGTCAGGGCTGCATGTTCTTGCTGCGGTGTTCTGGGAAGCTGCTACAGCTAGGGAAGTCAGTGTATTGCAGATGTGCAAGGATATCTATCCTCTGTTATACATTGTTTACATGTATTATTATAAAGCATGAGCATACTCTGCCCCAGCGTGCTGTACTGTTACGCTGTTCTAGCTTCCATAGACCATTTATTACAGAATAATATGTGTAATATGCTAAAGGAATTCTGTATTGCAAACTTACAGCATCATCCCACACCCACAGAGATTGTCCCATGTTTTACTTGAATGCTTATGGTCCTATATAGAGTTAAAACAGTGTATTTTTTTTACCTTTTTGGCAAGGGCTGGGTTAATGCAAATATTTACAAATATATGTATTGATTTAAAAATAATACTGGTTGTGCAGTGTATGAGCATTTTAGTTTAGTATTAGTTGAGATTCTAAGATGGAACATTGATGACTAAAATATTAGTGTTATAGAAATATTATCTGAAATTCTCACACTTAGTTCTTACTCAGACAGACAGATTTAGTCTCAGTTCACTTTGTATGGAAGGAAAACTTTCTTGAGCTGTTTATTTGCTTATATGGTTGGGATATATTTTTTGTTACATTGTATCCAATTACAAACAAGGATGGGTATGTTATAATGCAGTAAACCTTGGGCTATTTGGATTTCTGTGCTTCACCTTTGTGTGATTTTGGAATCTCCAAGAATAAAATGTTTCACTGTGTAGAAAGTGATGTACACGGAACAAGAAGGAAGCAATTGCATCATTTCTATGTACTTGGGCCACATTTTTAAGCAGTTAGAAAGAAAAGTACATTTTCATCTGTGACTTTGATTGGACTTTTTTGATGCCCTAAAGTAATAAATAAATTGAAATAATTTGCAAAATCATTAAAGGAAGTAATGGCCGAATTAGCTTGAATTATGTTGCTGGAATAAATGGTGAAATGTTTTTTTCAAATTCTTCCAGTTCAAAACTGTATAAATTAGAGTTTTTGATTGGTTAATTAAGAGGAGGGGGTAATATCTATCTATTATGTTCTATCTATCTATATATCTATCTATCTATCTATCTATCTATCTATCTAACTATCTATCTATCTATTATGTTCTATCTATCTATTATCTATCTATCTATCTATCTATCTATTTATCTATTATGTTCTATCTATCTATCTTTCTATTATGTTCTATCTATCTATCTATCTATCTCTATCTATCTATCTATCTATCTATCTATCTATCTATCTATCTATCTATCCATCTATCATCTATTATGTTCTATCTATCTATTATCTATCTATCTATTTATCTATTATGTTCTATCTATCTATCTTTCTATTATGTTCTATCTATCTATCTATCTATCTATCTATCTATCTATCTCTATCTATCTATCTATCTATTATGTTCTATCTATCTATTATGTTCTATCTATCTATCAAAGAATAGTCCCTGTCTATCTGTGGGGGTTGCCCTTATTAGCCAGTGAGAAATAAATCCCCAGGTGTAAAATATATGCAGCCATGCAGTTACTGTTAGTTTTAAACTAAAGCTCAACTTTAATGTTGACAAGTAAGGCTATATTAGAAATTAATTAATTTATTGCAAACATCTTGATACTTTCCATTTTACAACATTTTTGGGTACTCACCAGACTAAGAAATTATGTTTTTCTGAATCTTAACATAGCTCACAATCTGCAATCAATTGAAATGGAGACCTCACATTTATATGGCAATAAGTGCAGCTTACATCTTTAACAGTGTATTTAAGTATTTATAATAAGGGTATAAATGATACATACAGGCTGTTTTTGCCTGGTCTCATTTTCTGTGTTCTGATTGTGTGTTTACATTGTAAAAGCTGATGCATTAATGAATATCACAAAATAATTCTCACTATATTTGCTGCACAAATTGCAGCTTGCATCAACTTTGTATAGTAAATATTGTGTTCTGGATTATAGCCACTGAGAAGATTTCAATACTTTACTTTATCCTAATGGTAGACTATGGGGCAATGGGTACAGGTTTAACTGTCTTTGCTTCCTTATAAGTGTATAACAATTATTACTGGAATACACAGATTATTCGTACAGTAAAGTAGAAATGTCCTAGATATATCACTAAACGTCTATGTGACAAGCTGCAACTGCATTTTTTATTTTTTTTAAAAAATATTTTACTATTTCTTGCTCTTTTGGCAATCATTAAAATTCTGTATGTTTTTTACCCCCTCTGTCCTTGTACTTTTAAGATTCCATCAGAAGTCAATTTCATGAACAAAAAATATGTAGGTTGCTTGTTAAAAAGGTACTTTTTACAGTATGCAGGGGGCTAATAGAATCTAACAGAAATTACCTGGGTTGACAGACAGATAGATTATATATAGCTATAAGACAGATAACTGCATGTTCTAAAATATGCTTTATATATATACACACTATTGAGAAGTCCTGAGAGTACTTTCTTCCAGTGTGATATTCTTGTTCCATGCTAGCACCCAGGCTGGTGACACAGGAGGTCGGATTTACTACAAGGAGGATTATATATATTATTTTTTTGCAGCCTTCTGAGAAAAAAAAGCATGACTAACAAGTTTGTGAGACCGGGCAAAGCAGAAATAAAATTGTATAGTTTAGAGACTTCTAGGTAGTGGGAAAACAATGTGGCCTTACTCAAATCTGTCTCTTTGCACCTGGACATTGTTTGGAAATGTTGTTGTGTGTTTAAAAGCCACAAATTAATATTCCACTCTTAAAGCTTCTAAAATATCTTTGTCTAATCAATCACTGATATAATCTATAATTCCCACAAGTGGTGCGTCAGTTAAGGGGATGAGAATAAACATCTTAGTACAAGAATGTAACTTTAAATAAGCAATTCATACAAAAAAACAGAGACATGGCATTATCCAAAACAATTTTATATATTCCTGACTGAGTGATTTTAAATGTGTCAATAAAAATTACTTATGATCAGTACTGAATCTTAAAAGGACATGAAACCCATTTTATTTATTTCATGATTCATATAGAGAATCCAATTTTAAACAACTTTCCAATTTACTTCTATCTAATTTGCTTCATTCTCTTGGTATAATTTGTTGAAGAAGCACAATGCACTACTGAGCTAGCTGAACACATTTGGATAGCCAATAACATGAGGCATATCTGTGCAGCCACCAATCAGCAGCTCATGAGCCTACCTAGGTATTCTTTTCAACAAATGATACCAAGAGAATGAAGCAAATTAGATAATATAAGTGAATTGAAAAGTTGTTTAAAAACAATCTCTTTAACTAGGAAGGTCTGTTTCAGTTAACAAGTCTGCTTTCTGGCAATTTCAGCAAATTACTACATTTTAAGTATATCTGTGCTATTACAAATATATATTGTATTAATATAGATATCATCAGATAATTTGCCTGTGAATCTCTGAGATTACAATAAAAGTTTTTGCCAACAAGCTTGGCATTGCAGAAGCTCACATAGCCTGTGCATGCCAAACTGATTGCTTGCTGGCAACAGTTCCATTTTAATATATTTTGTTGTGGAACAAACAGAACACATTAAACCTCTTAGTCCTACATGATAATCTGCAATATAAATCCTCCGACCTCATAATCCTTTAGCAAAAAACACATTCTAAAATAGCATATTCCAGGACTCATTAGTCTACTCTCACTGCAGTCATCAAACACTGGTGTTCACCAACATATTCCAGGGCTCATTAGTCTACTCTCACTGCAGTCATCTAACACAGGTGTTCACCAACATATTCCAGGGCTTATTAGTCTACTCTCACTGCAGTCATCTAACACAGGTGTTCACCAACATATTCCAGGACTCATTAGTCTACTCTCACTGCAGTCATCTAACACAGGTGTTCACCAACATATTCCAGGGCTTATTAGTCTACTCTCACTGCAGTCATCTAACACAGGTGTTCACCAACATATTCCAGGGCTCATTAGTCTACTCTCACTGCAGTCATCTAACACAGGTGTTCACCAACATATTCCAGGGCTCATTAGTCTACTCTCACTGCAGTCATCTAACACAGGTGTTCACCAATATATTCCAGGGCTCATTAGTCTACTCTCGCTGCAGTCATCTAACACAGGTGTTCACCAACATATTCCAGGACTCATTAGTCTACTCTCACTGCAGTCATCTAACACAGGTGTTCAACAACATATTCCAGGGCTCATTAGTCTACTCTCACTGCAGTCATCTAACACAGGTGTTCACCAACATATTCCAGGGCTTATTAGTCTACTCTCACTGCAGTCATTTAACACAGGTGTTCACCAACATATTCCAGTGCTCATTAGTCTACTCTCACTGCAGTCATCTAACACAGGTGTTCACCAACATATTCCAGGGCTAATTAGTCTACTCTCACTGCAGTCATCTAACACAGGTGTTCACCAACATATTCCAGGACTCATTAGTCTACTCTCACTGCAGTCATCTAACACAGGTGTTCACCAACATATTCCAGGGCTTATTAGTCTACTCTCACTGCAGTCATCTAACACAGGTGTTCACCAACATATTCCAGGGCTCATTAGTCTACTCTCACTGCAGTCATCTAACACAGGTGTTCACCAACATATTCCAGGGCTCATTAGTCTACTCTCACTGCAGTCATCTAACACAGGTGTTCACCAACATATTCCAGGACTCATTAGTCTACTCTCACTGCAGTCATCTAACACAGGTGTTCACCAACATATTCCAGGACTCATTAGTCTACTCTCACTGCAGTCATCTAACACAGGTGTTCACCAACATATTCCAGGACTCATTAGTCTACTCTCACTGCAGTCATCTAACACAGGTGTTCACCAATATATTCCAGGGCTCATTAGTCTACTCTCGCTGCAGTCATCTAACACAGGTGTTCACCAACATATTCCAGGGCTCATTAGTCTACTCTCACTGCAGTCATCTAACACAGGTGTTCACCAACATATTCCAGGACTCATTAGTCTACTCTCACTGCAGTCATCTAACACAGGTGTTCACCAACATATTCCAGGACTCATTAGTCTACTCTCACTGCAGTCATCTAACACAGGTGTTCACCAACATATTCCAGGGCTCATTAGTCTACTCTCACTGCAGTCATCTAACACAGGTGTTCACCAACATATTCCAGGACTCATTAGTCTACTCTCACTGCAGTCATCTAACACAGGTGTTCACCAACATATTCCAGGGCTCATTAGTCTACTCTCACTGCAGTCATCTAGCACAGGTGTTCACCAACATATTCCAGGGCTCATTAGTCTACTCTCACTGCAGTCATCTAACACAGGTGTTCACCGATTTATTTCAAATTTATGAGCCAGACAAACTATTTTGCAGAGCTCCCAACTATCCTATATTATTTGGTATTGCCACATATTGGAGGTCCTGTCACTTCAGCCATATCCCTACCATTTTAAAAGGGATATGAACCCCCCCAAAAAAATATTTAGTGATTCAGACAGAGCATACAATTTATAAAAAAGATCCAATTGACTTATTTTATTAAATTTGCTTTGCTCCCATGCTATTCTTTGTTGAAGGGATACCTAGGTAGGTGTCTGAAGAACTACATGGCAGGAAACAGTGCTGCCTTCTAGTGCTCTTGCAAATGGTTAACCTTCTGGTAAACCGGCTACCATATAGTGCTCCAGATACATGCACGCTCCTAAGCTTTTTTCAACAAAAGATACAAAAGAACACAAAAAATTGATTAATAGAACTTAATTAGAACGTTGTTTAAAATTGCATCATCTATCTTAATCATGTTAGAAACATGTTGGGTTTTATGTCCCTGTTTTACAAAGTGAGGCCAGGACCACCAGAAATTATTGAACTACCCCTGAATGTTCTCCCCACATTCACTGTTTTCTTTCAAATAGACCAGCCACATCTATTGATCTTTTCCCAAAACTATCCCTAGGTCAACCAACCACCCCTTCAGTTTATGTAGCCAACCATGACTGTTGCCACAAAGACAAACCCCAGTCTTAACTCCACTCACTACCCCCCCCCCCCTAATCTTACCTCTCCTAGTGTGTTGGGAGTTATGCTTTTAGGTATTTGTATATGGAAGTATGTAAAATAATGCAAATATAGGAGCCAGAAGTACATTTCTAGAAACTATGTTTCTCTGGATACTACAATTTATTCATAATTTATCTACTTTACACTAACGTATGAATCAATAAAAAAAATCTCCAGATTTCCCCATTCCAAAGTCTTTTATCAGAGACTTTTATAATTTGAATGGCAACCACCAAACCTTTTTTTTTTTTTCTTCACCACCAATCACCACACAGATTGTAAATGCAGAAAATTCCTCATTTCCTTTGACATCAATTCATACTTATGTAACATTTGTTGTATTGGATATTTTTTTGCCTTCTGTATAGTGCAGCAGAAAACAATAACATATTACATGAAAAGGATAATATCATGTACATACATGAGATTTATGTGTAATGTTGCAGAAATGTAGCATTCATGAAAATGAATAAATATGCTCCATACGTATATTACACCTGTGATAGTCAACTTCCTACTACAACTGGGGTTGCAGATCAATATTTTAGAAATTTTAAGGGCTGCATATAAATGTATGGCTATTAGACACACAAGAATATATTTCCTAAACATTTCCAGTGGCACAGGGCCAGATTTAGGTTTCAGGGTAACATATGTCTGCTGCTCTCCCCTCAACATAGCCCAACATGGCCACTCCAAAGAAGATATTTTTTTGTTCCACTTTGTCCGGGGGCACTCATACTTAGTTCTACCTAGACGAGAAATATAAGTTAAGTAGGGATATCTTACACTTTGCAAGGTGGTACAGATACATGGTTCTCCAGTGTTGTGAAAAAAAGCATAAGGTTAACTTGCAATGACTAGTGGTGCAGGCAGGTGACATTTCAGTGTTTCACAGGTTCCCTAGTCAAAAAGTATTATCTTCCTGAAGTCATTCTGAAGTAATCAATAACTCCAGACGAGTCATCAGAAGCCATCCTGAAGTATGCCCACAGGCCAAAATATTTAAATGAGACAACTCTAGAGTCATTCACTGGCTGTTTATGCTTGTGAAGTAATCAGTAAGGTAATTCTGAAGTCATCACCCAGAGTTTTTGTACCTTAGCTGATAACTTTACAAGTCTGATGATGCGCAAATGACTTCTAACCTGATGATGTCTAAGGATGTGCAAATAACTTCTAAAGTATTTTGATGACAATCAAATGACTCAAGGATAGTCTCTAAAGCAATTCTATTTGTCTTGGGTTATCCCTTTTGTTACGGAGTCTGTCAAATCTAGAACATTTTAATTGTATAGGGAGTTAAACACACTCCACAGTCATTGTTCTGTTGGCTGTACAGGCATTTCCAACCCATGTGATGTCACGTCTGGTTACATGACCATTATAACCTGCAGTCAGTAGTATATAACAAAATTCACCAGCAAACTTGAATATAATTAACAGCATTATTTTTTATTTTAGTTTTTAAAATGTTTACTAAAACAACATAATAATAAAGATACTGTTACAACATTACATGCTGACAGTCTTTCATACACAATATTTGTAATGTTATTTTTATTTATCAAATTTAAGAACTTATTGAAAAAAAAGCATATTATTTACTTTTAAAGAGGGGGAGAGAGCGTCAAAGAGGGGGAGAGAGAGAGCTCAAAAGAGAGGGGGAAGAGAGAGCGCAAAATAGAAGGAGGAGATAGAGTGCAAAAGAGAAGGGGGAGAGAGCGCAAAAGAGAAGGGGGAGAGAGAGCAAAAGAGGGGGGGAGTGCGCAAAAGAGAGGGGGGAGAGCACAAAAGAGGGGGAAGAGAGAGCAAAAGAGGGGGGAGAGAGCACAAAAGAGGGGGAGAGAGCAAAAAAGAGGGGAAAGAGCGCAAAAGAGAGGGGGAGAGAGCGCAAAAGAGGGGGGAGAGAGAGAAAAAGAGGGGGGAAAGAGCGCAAAAGAGATGGGGGAGAGCGCAAAAGAGGGGGGAGAGAGCGCAAAAAAGGGGGGAGAGAGCGCAAAAGAGGGGGGAGAGAGAGCAAAAGAGGGGGAGAGAGAGCAAAAGAGGGGGATAGAGAGCAAAAGAGGGGGGAGAGCAAAAGAGGGGAGAGAGAGCAAAATAGTGGGAGAGAGCAAAAGAGGGGGAGAGAGAGAGAGCAAAAGAGGGGGGAGAGAGCAGAAGAGGTCAAGGAAGAGAGAGCGCAAAAGAGAGGGGGAGAGAGAGGGAGCAAGGGTTGGATCCGCGGTACTTAAAAAAATTGGCCCATGTTCACAGTCTTTAGGACTAGTTTATATATATATATATATATATATATATATATGTGTGTGTGTATACATATGTATTTACATGTTTTACTGTATATTTACTGTACATAGTTAACATTCCAATGTTCTTCCCATACAAGATAATGTAATTTTTATTGTAAATACCTACCTATACCTGCATATCTAATCCTATAGATATATAGGTATAGATATCTATTTTACATTAACATTATCAGATATTTATAGAAATATATCTTTACTAATAAAAATTAACAAAATGTCTATGTTAAGAACATAGGAATGTAAAATATGTGTAATGTACATTGGTGTTTGCAATTTAGGTTCTTTCTGGTACAAAATGGGTTAAAGACCCTTTTCATGCATTGTTTGTTCTCATTAATGTAAATAGCTTACTGGGATAGTGGAATCCTACTGAGGGCAGTGTGTACAGACATATTGAGTCCAGAAAATAATTTCTGTTGTGTTCTCCTTGATTACTTTGTTTTATGGTTTAATTAAACAAGTTCACTTTGTTGTGAGCTTGCATATATGAGCATTGATCTTTATATCCACATCAAATGGAATCACATTCATCCCAAATAAGTTTGTACTCTTCAATGTAATAGCGTATACCACTTCCACTGCAGTGTATTTGTGTACCCTTGTGGGCATTTAGCATCTGACAGATTATATCTGGCATACAGATATGGCAACCATTATAAACCAGTACATTATTTTCATATGATAAAGCATCTGCCTTAGTATATATTTCCTGTCCTATCCTCTATATAATAGAAGTGTATATGTGCTTAAGAAGTCCAAGGTCCCTATTAAAGTCTGTCAAATGCAAATTTAATTTTAATGTTTTTTTGGCTTTCTCTTCTAAAGAATTTAAACAAATTACAAGCAGGGCTTTTTGTGAATAGCATATTTATGGTTTGTGTGCATATACAAAACCTGTAATAAAAAGGCATTTCCCATGGGTTATAACTAGGGTTGTGAGCTCAGCTATGTTTTATTGGAAATCTATAAGTTACACATGCTGCAGGGTGTACATGGAGGAATCCAAATAGTGCTGTCCATATGCACTGTTCATGAACCTCCTGCAGCATATGTAAATGATCAGATATAATATAGGAAGCAAATTAGATGGCTACTAATTAACTCAATATTGATTATTGCTGCCTTCTGTGTTTTATTGATTTTTTTTCAGTTATTTAAAACATTAAAAACCAAAAACACAGATATTAAAGTTGTATGTCCTGTTAAGCACTAGACTGTCAGTGCTTAAAGGGACACTGTACCCAAATTTTTTCTTTCATGATTCAGATAGAGCATGCAATTTTAAGCATCTTTCTAATTTACTCCTATTGTCAAATTTTCTTTATTCACTTGGTATTTTTATTTGAAAAGCAGGAATTTAAGTTTAGATGCCGGCCCATTTTTGGTGAACAACCTGGGTTCTCCTTGCTGATTGGACAGCACCAATAAACAGTGCTGTCCATGGTTCTGAACCACAAATTGGCTGTCTCCTTAGCTTAGATGTCTTCTTTTTCAAATAAAGAAAGCAAGAGAACGAAGAAAAATTGATAATAGGAGTAAATTAGAAAGTTACTTAAAATTGCTTGCTCTATATGAATCACAAAAGAAAAAATTTGGGTTCAGTGTCCCTTTAACAGAGCTCTCAGCTATCTTGCATTTTACAGGGAGAATGATAAATTTGACTGCTATCTCTAAAGTAGCTTGCTAGCACCTTATAAAAATCCTAGTTTGCTGAACACCACCTAGTAGTCATGCCCCAGATCTACCTACTCCATGCCCAGCTTCACCTATTCCCCAACCAACTTTGTCCTACTCCCTAACATGATGTGACTCTGCACTGTTTGCCATCTGATCTCCTTGACTAAATCACCAGCCATTTGAAGAGTCTTCAGTAAATGTTTAAGAGTCTCCAGTTAATGTGAGAGCTTTAACCTGCTGCAGAATTTCACTGACAATAATATTAAAAAAATAAAAAAATAAAAATGTGTTCAATTAATAATTTCATAAAATTGTGTGTAATTTAATTATTAACATTTTTTAAATGTTCAAATCAACATATTTAAGTTGTATGGTTTCATAGTTTAATGGTTTATGAGGATGTAAAAAGGTAACATATGAATTGGTAGATTCTAATGGGCTCTGAGGGCATGAAATCCATACTTGGCTTCCATATATATACAGGATTTTTAGTATATGGGGGTGGGATTGATTTGATAGTGTAATTTAAAGAGGCAGCTGCTGATTAGACTTTATTGTTTTCAAACATTCTATAGGAACACAGTTTCAAATGGACCAGTCTTTCTTTCCACCCCCACTAGCAGATTGTTTTCTTATGCTGCCTCTTGTTTGCTTATCTTATTTATGGCATATACGGCTGACATTTTCAGTGTAGGTGGTTGTTTTAAGAAGCAAAAACATCTCATTCCAGTGGGAGAATAAAACTAAAGAAGATATTTGTAAATAATTTAATACAGTCCAGCAGGTAAAATGGATTAATGGGAACACATTAATGGGGAACACATTTTACAGTAAAATGTCCCTTTAACTAATTCATCTCAGACTTTAAAAAAAATTGTTTATAATAGTGAAATGCTTAGTGTCAAGTGATCTGGGAATCCAACATATATTTGGCAAGATCACTGGTTTTCAAACCTGTCCTCAGGCCTCCCTAACAGGCCACATTTTGAGGATATCTGAACTGGAGCACAGGTGAAATAATCATCTGATTAGTAACCATGGTTATTTTACCTGCTCTCATCCAAGGTAATCCTGAAAACCCGGACTGTAGGGGAGGCCTGAGGACAGGTTTAAAAACCAGTGGACTAGATTATAAGTGGCATGCTTACTTACAAGTTGAAAGTAAGAAGGTCCGCTCGAGTGCAAACTAAATTTCTGTGCGTCTGGTTCCCGCAAATGAAGACAGTGTAAAGTGTAAGGGTTAAAAAATATACTCCAAACACAACATAAATACATTAAAATAAATTGCTACATTCATATATACAATACCTGATCAAATGTATTCATATAAATATATTTATTTAGTAAGGATTAAAATGTATATGGTACATCACAAGGTGTTTGAATGAAAAGGACTATATTGTATGTGTATGTATTTATATATTGTGACGACCAGGGTTAACCAACCCTGTGCCAATCACTTGTTTGGCCCAGAAAGGGTTAACATACACTTTCTACTTTCACTAATCTGTCACAGTCCAGCCACTACAGCCTGTGACTTAGTTCAGTGGGTTCAAGGGTTAATAACACTCTCTAGTCTGTACTAGACTTTGAAAAAATGCCCAAAACTACCCTTTTACTGCTACGCAAACTAAACTAAAACTATATCCAAGCTGCTGTCACCACTTAGGATTTATTTATGGGAAATCATAAAAAAAAACAGACTTACAAGTTAACTCCCAGAATACAATTTAGCAAAAAAATAACCTAAAATCACAGTAATGATATAACCAGTCTCTTTCAGTAATGAGGTTCAAATATTAGACAAAGGCAAAAAACTTAATAATTGAATGATTTATTATGTGACAATTTATGCACAGTGCATTATTAATAAAAAGATGTTAACAAATAGAATTATACACAAGCAAACAGTTTTAAAATAAAAAGGAGAAATAACAGAAAACCTTATACTTTCCTAGCTTAGGTATCTTTGCCAGGGAGATAGCATGAAAAAAATGGTCACACAATATCAATACCCAACCTTCTTGCAGAGGGGCTAGGGAAAGATCCACCCCTTTCTTTTATGACGGGTGATACAATTTTGAGTCTTTGCCTGAAATTATAGAACATCTCATAACTTCTGATAGGCATATTCAGCGCATACACCTATGTCAGCAATTTCCCAGTGACATTGTGAGAATTAGTTTGGTACAAAATATGACATGGTTGTCATATTTCCCTCATCTAGTGTCTAGTGTCATAACATGCTTATAAGCATGTCTCACATTGTACTATTTTCCTATTATTGACCTTATCTGCTCTGGGGAGAGTGCACTGCTCATTGTCTCTTGAGCTGACACTTTTATTTTTCTTGATGCATCAATGCATACATAATAACATTTGGTGAAGTGGAACTTAGAAACTATTTATTAGGGGTGCTGGCTGATTAATGGAAAAACTCATTAACACAAAAACACAACAATACAGTTATTCTTTAAAAAACAAACAAATGTTTTTAGCACACAGGCTAAAGAAAATCAACCCCTTAGCATCTCAATCATGATGTATTCATGACATATATATATATATATATATATATATATATATATATATATATATATATATATATATATATATATATATATAGACACACACACACACACATATATACATATATATATATATATATATATATATATATATATATATATATATATATATATATATATATATATATGTATACACACATATTTATATATATATATATATATATATAAATACATATATATATATGTGTGTGTGTGTAGTTATGTGTTCATATAAGTATATACATACATATATACATATGTATACACCTATAAATACATTTAGCAGCTCTTTCCACACAAATACCTTAAAAGTTGAAAAATCATTTCTCAACAATTGTAATATTTAAAGGGACAGTCTAGTCAAAATTAATCTTTCATGATTCCGATATGATTCAACAACGTTCCAATGTACTTTTATCATTAAATTTGCTTTTTTTTCTCTTGGAATTCTTTGTAAAAGGCTTAACCTAGGTAGGCTCATATGCTAATTTCTAATCCCTTGAAGACCTTCTCTTTTCTCTGTGTATTTTGACAAGTTTTCACAGATAACATTGTGCTCACTCCCGTAGAGTTATTTATGAGTCAGCACTGATTTGACTAAAATGCAGGTCTGCCAAAAGAACTGAAATAAGGGGACAGTCTGCAGAAGCTTATATACAAGGTAATCACAGAGATAAAAAGTATATTAATATACAGTAACCGTGTTGGTTATGCAAAACTGGGGAATGAATAATAAAGGGACGATCTTTTTAACAATAAAATATCTGGAGTAGACTGTCCCTTTAATAATGTGTATAACTGTGTTTTTACTGTAAATATTTAATATGAAAGAAAAAAACTAGGTTTATGCTTTGGAGCAGCTTGTTCAGGGGAGTATGCTGGGGCTGTTACATCATTATAATACCATGAGGCCTATTTATCAAGCCGTCAACCCCAAATATGCTGGAATTCCGCAGCGTAATTGTGGGGAGCCTGATTCATCTTATTTATCAAAGCCTACAGACCGGCAAAAGTAGAAATCTGTGACGTAACATATGATCCGCCGGTCTCATTCCGACACAGATCGATGCTTGCGTCATTACAGATGTTCCGAATGCAAATTCGGCACTATCTGACTACTTTTGCTAGTTATCAAAGTTCAAACAGGTACACTCGCCACTATTCCGGCCCAGCGTACCTGGTTTTCAATCCGCTGCCCTGGAGGCGGCGGATGCCATAGGAATCAATGGGAGTCTGAAAGCAGCGAAAGCTTATGTTCGCTGCTGCCCGATATCCCATTGATTCCTATGGGAGAATAAAAGTTATGTTTACACCTAACACCCTAACATGTACCCTGAGTCTAAACACCCCTAATCTGCCGCCCCCTACACCGCCGCCACCTACATTATACTTATTAACCCCTAATCTGCCGCCACCTACATTATACTTATTAACCCCTAATCTGCTGCCCCGACACCGCCCCACCTACATTATACTTATTAACCCCTAATCTGCCGCCCCAACACCGCCGCCACCTACATAAAGTAATTAACCCCTATCCCGCCGCTTCCGGAGCCCACTTCAACTAAATAAATGTATTAACCCCTAAACCCCTGGCCTCTCACATCACTAGCACTTACTAAACCTATTAACCCCTAAACCACCAGCCCCCCACATCGCCATAAACTAAATTAAACTATTAACCCCTAAACCTAACAACCCACTAACTTTATATTAAATATTAACTCATCCCTATCTTATAATAAATTTAAACTTACCTTTAGATTTAAATTAAACTATATTAAACTAATAATTAATCTACCCTAACTGTTATACTAAATTACATTAAACTATATTAAACTATTAATTAACCTACCCTGTTATACTAAATTACATTAAACTATATTAAACTAATAATTAATCTACCCTAACTATTATACTAAAATTACATTAAACTACAAATTAAATTAACTATATTATATATTTAAACACCTAACCCTACTCAAATAATTTAAATCTACACTAAGAAATAACTAAATTACAAAAAATAACAAACACTAAGTTACAAAAAAAATAAACATTAAGTTACACAAAATAAAAAATAAATGATCAAAGATTTAAACTAATTACACCTAATCTAAGGGCCCTATGAAAATAAAAAAGCCCCCCCCAAATAAAAAAACCCTAGCCTACAATACACTACAAATAGCCTTTAAAAGGGCCTTTTGCGGGGCATTGCCCCAAAGAAATCAGCTCTTTTACCTGTAAATAAAAAATACAAATACCCCCCCCAACAGTAAAACCCACCACTCACACAACCAACCCCCCCAAATAAAAACCTAACTAAAAAAACCTAAGCTCCCCATTGCCCTGAAAAGGGCATTTGGATGGGCATTGCCCTTAAAAGGGCATTTAGCTCTATTGCAGCCCAAAACCCTAATCTAAAAATAAAACCCACCCAATACACCCTTAAAAAATCCTAACACTAACCCCTGAAGATTCACTTACAGTTTTAAAGATCCGACATCCATCCTCCAAGAAGCCGGCAGAAGTCTTCATCCAAGCGGCATAAGTCTTCATCCAAGCCCGCAGAAGTCTTCACCCAGACGGCATCTTCTATCTTCATCCATCCGGCGCGGAGCGGCTCCATCTTCAAGACATCCGACACGGAGCATCCTCTTCGTTCGACGTCTTCTTCCCGAATGAAGGTTCCTTTAAATAACGTCATCCAAGATGTCGTCCCTTAGATTCCGATTGGCTGATAGAATTCTATCAGCCAATTGGAATTAAGGTTGAAAAAATCCTATTTGCTGTTGCAATCAGTCAGTAGGATTGAGCTTTCATCCTATTGGCTGATCCATTCAGCCAATAGGATTGAGCTTGCATACTATTGGCTATTTCAATCAGCCAATAGAATGCGAGCTCAATCCTATTGGATGATTAAACATTTTAGTATAGTGGTGGTGTTTAGTGACAGTGTATAAATAAAGCTGTGAAAACGGCGAATAGCAGCGAGATAGATGACTGTTATTTAAGAACAGTCCGCTGCTCATCGCCCCGTACTTGGTGAGCAGCTTTTTGACAGCTTTTTTGTTAACTTTGGAGAGCGTATTCAGGTCCACAGCCGAGATGTTAGGCGATGTCAGGCGAGCGTATTGGTGACATCGAATGCAGCACAGTTGACGGCTTGATAAATAGGCCTCCATATGTGTATTTTCTCATAGAAATGTGAAACTATTAGTAGGATTATTACATTTTATGCTTTGTGTTTGCAAAGTATAAAGTAAAATAGAACACCGGTATTTGTTTATAGTATATGTTTTTCATTCTGGACTATTTCATTTTTCATCATTAGTCTGAGAGTATTTAATTCAATGGGGTCGATTTATGTCACAGTGGATGCTGCTTCCTCCTGAAGCAGAAGTTAAGAAGCAGCAGTCGCATATTTTCAATTACGCCATTTTGTTTTCTCACAAAATTGGCTGTTTCCCCTATCAACTGCATGGTCAGATATTAGACTCTCCATTAAAAAATTGTTGGCAGGGGATTCATCGATCTCACTGTTATACAACATTATGTTGAATAAACAAAGCCTGCTATATCTGGATAATATCTGTAATGTCTGGTCCTCATTAATGCCCACATTGGATCACAAAAAAATAAAACAGAGTTTTGATTCTCTCCATAAGTGTAAAGTATCAATGTCTATAAAGGAATCCCACATGAAGCTGATTAATAATTTCTATCTATCTCCACTTAGGTTATCCAAGTTTTATGTAATAAGGACTAGTAGATGTCCACGCTGTTATTTTAATTCAGCGGATATAGCTCACATGTTCTGGATCTGTCCTAGAGTGAGACAGCTCTGGCTAAAGATAATTTTTTGGTTTAATAAACTATATAAAGTATCGATAGGACTTTCCCTAGAGGAAATCCTGCTCTTAGTCTCCTCACAGGATGCTCTTAGCAATAGTTCTAGAAATAGTCTTAACACTATTATACTCCTGGTTAGAGGTTGCCTGCTTAAAAACTGGAAGGCTAATCATATACCAGGGCTAACTGTGATATTTAAAGCTATTCAGGAACAAATAGTTTATGAATCATATCATCTTAAGAACGAGTCAGAAATTAGGATTAAGAATTTCTTATGGAAGTGGGCCCCAGTTATTTTGACTTATCCAAGACCACTCCAAAAGCGGATTCTTTATCCTTACTTGCAGTCAATTAGTTTTGCTGAATTGACAATATTAAATGTGTTTCCTCACTCATGGATTGAGGATCTTTGAGAAAAGTGTGCTGGTTGGGTATCGGGGGTGGGGATGGGGGGGGTCGGGGTTTCCCCTTTTTTTTTTTTTTTTTCCCCTTTTCTTTCTCTACTTTTCTTTTCTTCTTTCTCTAGCTCTTACTGTGGTATTTGTTTTTTTATTCTTTTGTACCTGTGTCGTCTTCCCCTTTCTGGGGGAAGGAAGAATCTAAAATCCAGCTTCGAAATTGATTTTTGAGGAAATTATTTAGTCTGGAATTCTGTCATTTTTTGTTAATATAATATTGTATGATTCAAAAAAAAAAAAAGAAAAAGGAAAAAAAAAAAAATGTGTTTTGACCCTGCGTGGTGCCAAAGATAATATGAGAAAGTCTTAATTTAATGTTTTTGTTTTCATCTGTTGACTTGATTTTTGTTATATTTTTCTGGAATTAAATAAAAAGAAAAAATTATTAAAAAAAAAAAAGAAGCAGCAGTCCGTAACTCGTCTGCCACCTCTGAGGCGGCGGACAGCAATCAGCACGATCGGATACAATCGGGTTGTTTGACACCCCCAGCTAGCAGCTGATTGGCCGTGAATGTGCAGGGGCAGCATTGAACAAGCATTTCACTACAAATGCTTGTGCAATGATAAATGCCGACAGCGTATGCTGTCGGCATTTATTATTTTGTGGCAGACATGATCGGCTACAGCGTATCATGTCCGCCCCACATTAGTAAATCAGCCCCAATGTTACCTCCTACAATTATTGGTTCTGAAACAAAAAGAAAAGAAAAACAAATGAGAAAGAAAAATCATAAACTAATGTTTTATGGAAAAAGCTCAGACATTTACAAAATTGAAACAGCACAGTGATAAGAAATGGCTAAGCAAAAAACTAATTATTGAAATTCAGCTGAAAAAACTAATTAGTAAAAACATTTTAGTTACAGGGACATGCAACCTCATATCTTTCTTTTATGGTGCAGAGACCGAGCATATCATTTTATGCAAAATTACCAATTTTATGTCTATTATCAAATCTACTTAATACTCTGCTGTCCTTTGTTGAAAGAGCAGTAATGCACTACTGGGAACTAAGTGAACACATCAGGTGAGCTAATGACAAGAGGAAAATATGAGCATCCATCAATCAGCAGCTAGTTCCCAGTAGTGTAGGATATGTACATATTATTTTTCAACAATGGATACCAAGAGTACAAAGTGCATTTGAAAATAGAGCATGTCATTTTAACACACTTCTAAATTCAATTCTATCAAAATCATACAATTTAGATTTTGACTTTCCTATCCCTTTAAACATCTTTTCAGTTTACTTCTATTATGAATTTTCCTAGGCAGGCTCAGGAGCAGTGATGCACTACTGGGAGCTAGCTGGTGATTGGTATATGCACATATATGCCTCTAGTCATTGGCTGACTCAACGTGTTCAGCTAGCTCATAGCAGTGCATTGCTGCTCTTTTGACAAAGATACAAAAAAAAAATGATAATAGAAGTAAAATAGATTTGTATGATTTATCTACTGAAGCTGCTCCCCCCCCCCCCCTTCTGTAACTTTGCTGCAAAGAAGAATAAGAACATCTACAGCGTCATCTCAGCAGGGATGGTCACATTTTGGAATGTGACATTGGAATAATATAACAAATGTTACCTCTGATATTCCTGCTGCCTTCGAAATCTTTCTGTTGAAACAATGTTAACAGTCTGATATCACAACTGAATATTCAAATATAGTTTATGAATACTGATTCCCTTAGAGATAAACTGTAATCCGTGAGAGTCAACATTGGGTTGTTACATTTAAAGGTATAGTAAACCCAATTTTTTTCTTTCATGATTCAGATAGAGCATGCTAATTTTTTTTCTTCTTTATTTTAGAACCAGCAGTGTATAACAAAAATAGAGTTTGCGTCTTACAAGGCATCCAATCAATAAGGTCATACAGAACAAACAAAGAGGCCCATTTATCAAGCTCCGAATGGAGCTTGAAGGGCCGTGTTTCTGGCGAGTCTAAAGACCGCTGCTCCATAACCCTGTCCACCTGCTCTGAGCAGGCGGACAGGAATTGCCGGAATTCAACCTGATCGAGTACGATCGGGTTGATTGACACCCCCTGCTGGCGGCCGATTGGCCGCGAATCTGCAGGGGGCGGCGTTGCACCAGCAGCTCTTGTGAGCTGCTGGTGCAATGCTGAATACGGAGAGCGCATTGCTCTCCGCATTCAGCGAGGTCTTGTGGACCTGATCCGCACTGTCGGATCAGGTCCGCAAGACCTATGATAAATAGGCCTCAAAATGTGATATGTATATCATTTGAAATCACAACATATTTAAACCAATACGACTAAACAGCAGTGTCTTTATGATTCTGCTTTACACCGCTGAGATCCTTTTAATTTCTATTATATCCCTGTCCCAACAAAACCAAAATAAGACAAAAACAGAGTAGCACAAACAACAACAACAAAAAAAGGGAGGGGAAAGAGGGGGATGGAGCTTAACCTTTTAAAGCCGTTATGACGTTCTATTCCGTCATAATTAGGCTGGGCTTTAAAGCCGTTATGACGGAATAGAACGTCATAACTAACGGCTGTCCTGAAGCCTTCTGTGCTTCAAGGATTTAATCGCGGTCTGGAGGGCGTTCCTAGGATTGCAGGGACCCCCCCCAGATGCGATCCAATAATTGAAATCTTGCGATCGTATGCATGATTGCGTAGTTTCAATTTGTCTACATCGGAACAGTTGTTCCGATGTAGGCACTTTAACCCTGTCACAAAAGGGTTAAAAGAAAGAGGGGGGAGGAGGATACATTGGCTTATTTCCACATGACACACTACTTAAAGGGACAGTATACACTCATTTTCATATAACTGCATGTAATAGACACTACTATAAAGAATAAGATGCACAGATACTGACTGTTCTAAAAACTTACTTAGAAGCTTTCAGTTTAGTTCTGTTGAAAAGGCAGTTTGAAAGCCCACTGCAAGTGGGAAATAAGACACTCCCCCCCCTCCCCCTTCTTTTGCATATGAAAAGACCCTTTACACAAACAGGAGCAAGCTGGAGAAGGTAGCTGATGGTATTCAAATAAAACTTTGGGGCTTGGTTAGAAGTCTGAAAATCAGAGCAATGATATTAAAAATAAGCAAAACTATCCATTTTTTAAAAAAAAAAACAACTTTATAGGCTTTATAAATAGATCATCTACAAAACATTTATGCAAAGAAAAAATGAGTGTATAATGGCCCTTTAACAAATATCAAATGCCCAACAAACTCAGAGTTCCTGAACGGAAATATCATGTAGTCTATCTCAGTAATCGGGAGCAATTTAATGAATGCTGACCATTTATTAAAAAAATGTCTAATATCTGATTCACTGTCAATGTTAGTATCTATCTGTTTAATATATGCATTGCTCTCATTTTCCATTCTTTAAAGATTAAATATTTAGCTGCTAACAGAGACAAATGTATTAATTTTTCACTTGGCTGATGACCCTCATTATCCCTTTGACAAAGTGTAATCTGCATCAATGATAAAACCAGAGGGGAGATCTTCAATGAGTTATTCAGCCAAAATTCTAATTTCCACCAAAAATGCCTGATTTTTGGACATTTCCATATCATGTGTAGCAAATCTGCTGCAGGAAAGGAACATTTGGGGCATTTGTTAAAACTAAGATTTTGGAGTTTAAAGCCTTTTTCAGCAGTATAATATGTCTTATGTAAGAGTTTAATATGTGCTTCGCTCCAAGTAGTGGACAGGCTGTGATTCTTTAGAGATAGATGCTTGTATACATTTGGAGTCAATATTATTCTGAGGCATCGACAGGTTCCAGTCTGATGCAATTTTCTCTAAAATAGAAACTCCCTTGCAGGAGCCAAGGAGTTGGTAACACGGGGTGATTGACATAAGCCCATTCTTATCCAACTCAAGCCAACTTTCCAAGTTACCCAAGGCCCAACACCAACTTAGCTCATTTGTTAGTTCTGTAGCAAAATGTCTTACTTGCAAATATGCAAAAAAAACTCCTTATTGGTAATCTTGAATTCTTTGTTCAGTTTTGACACACTTTGTTTCATTATCAATAAGATAATATACCCTATCCAGCCCGCGTTATGCCATCTCCTAAACAATGCTGACTTTAGGCCTGCTTGGAATTTTAGGTTCCCCCCCCCAAGGGTAGATAGTGAGAGACCTTACAGTCTATTGATAAAAGATTGCATGTTTTCCACCAGGTCTTTAATGGATTGAAAATAGTTTTGAGTCTCTAAATTTGCACAGGTAACCCTTTCGACTCACAGTGAATTAAAGCTACCGGGAGGAATGGGGAATCTGAATCATGAAATAAAAAAATTGGGTTTAGCATCCCTTTAAAGGGATAGAAAGGTCAAAATTTAAATGTGCTTGGGTGCATTTCAATTTCTATTAGAAGTTATTACTGTTTCTCGGTGGCATACTCACATATTCTGTGAGGACCCGTGCACCAGTATTTAAACACTATGGAGCCGATTTATCAAGGCCGAATGGCCCCTGTTTCCGCGCGAGCCTTCAGGCTCACCGGAAACAGTAGTTATGAAGCAGTGGTCTTAAGACCGCTGCTCCTTAACTATAAGATAGGGTTGATTGACACCCCCTGTTAGCGGCCGATTGGCCACGAATCTGCAGGGGGCGACATTGCATTAGCAGTTCACAAGAACTGCTTGTGCAATGTGAAATGTCGGCATTCAGCGATGTCTGGCGGACATGATACGCTACAGAGTATCATGTCCTCCAGACTTTGAAAAATCAGCCCCTATGCTTGCTCAGAGATGTGGTGTTAGTGTGTATTGCTTCTGAGCATGTAATTTATGTCATACAAGCTTCTGCTGATCCTCTAAAAAGGTGTTGTATTTGAATACTGGTGCATGGGTCCTCACAGCATATGTGCGTATGTCGCAGAACAACAGTAATAGCTTTTACTAGAAGCATTTCTGCTAATGGAAGTATATTGCAAAAATGATTAGATTTGAAGTCGAAATGCACCCATGCACAGTTCATTTTGTACCTATCTTTATTAATGTAATAGGAAATTGTCGTCGTTTTCGTTTGTCAGATGTTTGACAAATAAACGCAGCCATCATTCATTATTTCTACAAATGAGCAGAAACATTAATCCATCCCTATTTATTACACTTGGTGTGCACTGTATATAGCAGCAATGGCTCTTTACATTACTAGTAAGCTGGTGCATTCAGAGTTTCTATTTGTTTTCTGTTCATACTTGTTACTGATTTTTTCAGTGAATGTTGTCGTACATAGTAAGAGTATGCAGAACAAGGAAGTCACTTTAATTAACTTTAGTAAAATAAGTAGTTACATTTAAAGTCTCTGACTGTAGATGTCCCTCTTGTCCTGCTCTAAGGTCTGTGCATTCAGAGGTGTCAATACTTCTGCATCAGAATGAGGGATTATGTTTAAGAAAAATATATTGCATACTAATGTCATACTATTTATAAGCATTACATGGTGTCTTGTATAGTATATCTTTCAAGTACTTTGTTCAAAATAAAACAAGATTTGGACACAAATGTCAGAGATAGAGAGAGAGGGACCATATTGGCCGGATTACGAAAGGAGCACTAAAAGTTATGTGGAATCGATAAGGGGATTATCACGGGTGTTTGCGCTTGTCGGGTTTACTGCTCATTATACAAGTTGAAAGTAAACACAATTGCTTGAGCGCAATCGTGATTTACGCTTGAATGATTACCGTGCCCTCAGAGCTCTTATTAACACGGAACACATAAAAAATACATTACAAAGTACACAAACAGGCCCATTTATCAAGCTCCGTATGGAGCTTGAAGGGCCGTGTTTCTGGCGAGTCTTCAGACTCGCCAGAAACACAAGTTATGAAGCAGAGGTCTAAAGACTGCTGCTCCATAACCCTGTCCGCCTGCTCTGAGCAGGCGGACAGAAATCGCCGGAAATCAACCCGATCGAATACGATCGGGTTGATTGACACCTCCCTGCTGGCGGCCGATTGGCCGCAAGTCAGCAGGGGGCGGCGTTGCACCAGCAGCTCTTGTGAGCTGCTGGTGCAATGTTAAATGCGGAGAGCGTATTGCTCTCCGCATTTAGCGAGGTCTTGCGGACCTGATCCGCAGTGTCGGATCAGGTCCGCAAGCCCTTTGATAAATGGGCCCCGTACACTCATAAAAATACCATTCAATAAAAATTATTTAAAAAAAAAAATATTGCACATTTGCACATAAACAATAAGGGCTCAAAAACAGGGGGTTTCAAGTGTTATGAAAAAAGAGCAGGCAACGGGCTTTAACATAGAGATACATACATAAACATGTCTAAAGATGGATATGCTCACTGATCCATCAGCAAATGTGGCAAACAAGTTTTCATTTTGTGACGTTTCGGGACAGCAACAGTCCCTTCCTCTGACTGTTGCTGTCCCGAAACGTCACAAAGTTAAAACTTGCTTGCCACAGTTGCTGATGGATCAGTGAGTGCTTCTTTCATGAACTTTCTACAAATACTTACAAAGCACCCTGGCAGTTGCTATAGTTGATGAGAGTGCACACACACCAACTGCTGTGAATAAAGATGGATCTATATGTGTCAAAGGGACATAAAACCCCTGTCCGCCGATGCTTGATAAATCGAGCCCATAAAGGGACATGAAACTCAAAAAAAATTCAGGACTTAGATAAAGCATGCAATTATTAACAAGTTTCTAATTTACTTTTTTATTAGATTTCTTTCATTCTTGTGGTTTCTTTTGTTGAAAAATGAGGATGTAAGCTCAGAAATGTGCATGTGTCTGGGACACTATATTGCAGCAGTTTTACAAGAATGTTATCCATTTGCAAGAGCACTACCTGGCAACACTATATACTGTCATATAGTGCTACAGATGGCTACCTAGTTATCTATTCAACAAAGAATATCAAGGGAACTAAGCCAAATTGTTAATAGAAGTAAATTGGAAACTTTTTTAAAAAAAAAAAAATGCTCTGTCTGAATCACAAAAGAACATTTTTGGGTTTCATATTCATTTAACTGTTGATTGGTATGTATACCTTACCTAATAATACATTACTCAACACACTGTTTAACTGTGTATCAAGTTTGTATCAAATAAAAGATATAGTCCAAAATGCTGATGCTTTTCATAGGGATCCAGGACAAACCTCAAAATAAAGAAATGAGGAATACCGTGAAGGTCCATGGGACTACAAGGAGAAATCTTACTCACATTTTCAAGAGCTCTCAGTTAATAAGGTGTTTGGGAGGTTAAAACAGGAATATGCAACAGCAAACCGTCCGTTCAGATGTTAATTTTAATAAAATGATTAAAAGCATAAAAAGACATGGCACAAAGGATAATAAGGACAAACATTCACCCCAGCAGTTCTACAGGAATAGGAGCACCGACTGCCACTCGTCGTTCTATCCTGATATTGGAACTAGCATATATGTGAAATGTTGTATTACTGTCACCTCCTCCTATGACGTGTCAGTCTGTGAAAATCTCAGACGTACGTTTCGCCAATACTATTGGCTTTTTGTTTTAAAGGACACTCACTGTTAAGTGTATAATATTAATTTGTATTAAGTATACTTTACCTACTAGTCAGCACTCATGTCAAATGTATGAGATCAGCACTGGGCAAATGAGGTGCCTATCTCTCACATGTTAAAAAAGTAAAGCTAAACCAGTCTCAGCATACTATTGCCTATTTAACAGCTGATAGAAAAATATAAAATAAAGATAATAATAACAGTATAAACATTTCAGCTTGTCTTATGTTTAAGCATGAAACTTTACATGAAGTCTACTAAAATCTGTGATCTGAATACATCAGATATTTTCTGCATAATAAACTCAAGCCTGCCACATGAATGACATTGCTGTTCGCATTCACATCAGCATGGGGTGGGAAGCCTATTTTATTTGACTGTTCTAATTTTATCTCCACAGTCAAATTTACACCAAGTCTTTAAACAGGCAGGGAATTCAATCAATCTCAAGGACATTATACCATTAACAAAAAATTACCATTCAGTTTACTACTCAGAAAATTGATCAGATGGAATTTGACATGGAAAGGGCATCAACCAACAAACCAATTTATTTTTTCACCAGGACAAAAATAACCTGCATGAGTGTTAAAAAATTCTGCAAATGGTATAAACAAGCTATTGTATGTACAACATTTGCAGGTTACAGATTTTGCTTTATGCATACCTCTAAACATTTGTGACTACCCAAAACAAACAGGATTACTTTAGAGACCATCCTAGAATCATTTGATGATCATCAAACTTCTTTAAAAGCCACTTGAACATCAACAGACATCAGGCTTGTAAAGTAATCAGATAAGGTAAAAACGTCAGGGTGGTGACTTCAGAATGTTTAGCAGATTACCTTACTGATTACTTCACAAGCATGAACAGCCAGTGAATGACTCTAAAGGCATCTCATTTAAGTTTTTCAGCCTGTGGGAATACTTCAGGATGGCTTCTGATGACTATTCTGAAGTCATTGAGTACTTCAGAATGACTCCAGGAAGATCATCCTTTTTGTCTAGGGTAGGTATTAGGGACTTGGGAGGATGAGGGGAAGACAGTCACTATTTTGAGGGCAGGGTCATGTCAAAAGGGGACATAGTCACAGGTGGATAGTAGACATGATTATGGGCATGTCTGGGTGGTTAGTTGGCAAGTCTGGGTGGTTTGTGGTCATACCTGGGCATGCCTAAGGTAAATTCTGCAAATAAGAACATATGGCTGGCTCAGAGGGAACGTGAGTCAGATATCAAAATTAGGGACTGTCCCTCTCAAATAGGGACAGTTGGGTGGACTGCATACCTTCCAACATTTACCCAAAACTTTATAAGAGCGGGAGGTTGAGTCATAATTAAAGGGCTGAATTGCGGTTGTGCCATGGGAGACGTGGGGACAAGTTACAGGTTTCACTGTAGAAACTGGCAGATTTGCAGTAAAGGGGAGGCAGCAGGAGGCTGGCCCCACAACCTGTGGCAGTGCTGCCAAATATATTGTTTTCTCAGCTGTCATGCTCAAAATCTCTGTCACTTAACAGTAGATGAAGCAGGTTCTATGTTCTCTCAATGTGGCTTGTGAAATGGCTTGTAGCTAGCTTCAAATTCAGCTTGTTAAATTAGAAAAAAAATAAATTAGTGGAGGCAGAGGAGTGGTAAGAAAATTGCTAATTCAGGAGCAGTGTAAACATTTTGCAACATTTTACTGTCCCTTTAAGGCTGGTGATAAATATGAAAGAAATGGTGAGGTGGCTTTGAGCAGCCAAAGAGAAAATAGAAAGCAAATACAGGAATAGGGAAAAGACATAAATGTGTAATTGAAATAAAATGGGCAATAGCGCTTTGCCTGCCCTTTACATGACCCACTAAACCCTGATTATAAATAACCAACCATCAGGATATTTAAGTCATGTGTTAAGGTAAGTATTATACCCTTTTAAAAGAATTACAGGAAACAAATGAATACTGATGATTTTCATCAGTATTTTAAAATTTTCTTTAATTTTCATTGTGCATTTAATCGGATAAAAATCAGATTTTCGGCACAAATGTGCATTAGTACGAAAATGAATGCACATCTCTATAATCTTTCTATACATTTGTGGAAATACTTTTAGGATAACTCATAAATAAGATTGTAATCTTTTTCTAAAATTAGATTCCAGCATATGTAGAAACAGTTTCGCCATAACAGCATATTTATTTATATATTTATTAGATATCTACACTGACCTGAGCATTTAAGGATCATGAGTCAAAATTAACCGTTCACGATTCAGGGCCAGATTACAAGTGGAGCACTAACTAGCACTTTTGCTAGATTGTTAACTGCTCTAGTGATAAACGTTTCATGTTAGTCGGGTTGTGCTGGTATTATGAATTAGAAGTAAGAACTTATCGCTCCAACGCTATCCCGATTCGTGCAAAAAGGTTTACCGCTAGCACAGTTCCAATATCGCTTGCATGATAACCTACTGCCCCATTGAGTTTAATGAAGCAAACAAAAACTCTACTCGTGCAGTAACCTGAATCACCATAACATCCCTTCTCTAATAACCCCTAAACTTCCACACCCTCTCCACAAAGTAAGCTTCTACACTGTTAACCCCTAAACTGCCACACTCCCCACATTGCAAAGTCTGCACTGCCCTATTAACCCATAAACTGTCAGCCCCCCAAACGCAGAGTAACCAACAAACATCTAAACCACCTAATTTAACAATCACTAAGTTAACCCAAAATAGACTAACCCTACCTTTACAAAAAAAAACTAACTACCTTTAAAAAAATAAAAACTTAGCTGAAAAAATAAATTAATATATAACCTTACCTTTAAAAAAACAAATAAATACCATTACTGTTAAAAAATAGTCTAACATTAAAATAAAAAAAAATACCCTAACATCACAAAAAATTCAAAAACCTTACATTACGGAACAAAAATCTTTACATTACAGTAAAAAATAACAGTAATAAAACAACTACCTTTACAAAAAATTACAAATTACCAAAAATAAAAAGAGTTATGCCTATTCTATTACCCCAACATAAAAAACCCAACCCCAAAATAAAAAACCCTATTCTAAAACTGAACTACAAATAGTCCTATAAAGGTCCTTTTGTAGTGAATTGTCCTAAAGTTATCCAGCTCTTTTATTGAACTAAAAAAAAACTTCTAACCATAACCCCCCACCCCCCAAAAAATTAAAAAACAATCTTAAAAAAAAAAAAAAGAACAATCTAAAAAGTCCCCTGAAATGTCATTTGTTTGGGCATTGCCCTTAAAAGGGCATTTAGCTCTTTTGCTGCCCATAAAAAAATGAATCTTAAAAAACCCTACCACTAAACTGCAAGATGATACTCACCAAAGATGATGGCGGATGCGCTCCATCTTCATCCTGGCAGCGCTCTATCATCATCTTGGTGGCGCTCCATCTTCTTATCTTCATCCCGGTGATGGTGGTGGCAATAGTCCTTATCTTATGACCTTGAACAAGGAGGTCCTCATCATGCAGTCACTAGCCACATGCTAATTTTTCTTTGCAAGATACCCTTTTTATATTGCGGTACCCTTGCATTTCTATTGGCTGATTTTAAATGTCAAATTCAAATCAGTTGAAAGTTGCATCAAACACAACATAAATACAAAATAAAAAGTTAGCGTGCCACTTGTAAGCTGGCCCATTGGCTTCCATTACATGGTGGTGCTTGAAGGAACAGTAATCATCTATAATTACAATATTTTTCTATAATTTTGCATTAAATTAGCATACTACTAGTTTATGCAACATGAATTGTGGCAATTGTTTTGTTAGTTGGTCAACCCCCTCCACAACCACAACCACTTGTCTTATTTGAAGGAGCCAATCCAGATTTGTTATTCTTTGAGGCTTCTAAAAATAAAACACGTCTAATTGTACTCAAGTCTCTTGTTTTCTATAAAATTAAATAAATAATCAGCTTTTCCTTTTAGGCTTGTGGTGAGCTTATTACATTCCAGCAACAGAGCTGCAAGGATTTTCACTATCAGCCCAGTGAGCATTAATATGCAGCTTGTATTTCCTGCTACTTTTATCATACATCTACACATATTTAATATACATTTTAACAGATTCTACTTAAAGGGACAATAAACACCTTGAGATTGTATCATACAATGTTTAGCTACTTTGCAATATACTTTCATTATTTATTTTTTCCACTTTTTATGTAATGTAGCTCTGGAAATGAAATATGTTCAAATCCTCAGTAGTGGAAACATGCTGCAGATGTCTCAAACTAACCTTGCTACATATCTTTCTCTAATTGGCTTGCCCATTTAAAAGGGACAGTCTACTCCAGAATTGTTATTGTCTAAAAAGAGAGATAATCTCTTTATTGCCCATTCCCCACTTTTGCATAACCAACAGTTATATACATACACTTTTTACCTCTGAGATTACCTTGTATCTAAGCCTCTTTTGACAGCCCCCTGATCACATGACTTTTTATTTATTATCTATTGCATTTTAGCAAATAAGTGCATTGTCAAGCACAATTCCACAGGAGAGGGCACAATGCTATCTATATGGCTTTTGGAAAAAGCAAATAAAAAAGCATATAATAAGAGGCTGTCTGTAGTGGCTTAGAAACAGGCAGAAATTTAGAAGTTTAAATGATATAAAGTATATTAATATAACAATGTTTGTTGTGCAAAGCTGGGGAATGGGTAGTAAAGGCGTTATCTATCTTTTTAACCAATACAGTCCCTTTAAGCAACCTAGAGTTTCACTGGTTTGAATGTATCATAGACCATTTCTAAGTATAACGTTTGAACAAAAGACATAAAACGCACATTCCTAATCCCTTAATACCCCCTTTGATGTTTAAAGCAGGAAACCTAGAGGTTACAATACTTATACATGATGTCTGTCATTTATGCTATCAGCATAATTTAATTATGTAGTAAATACAGCTTACAATCATAAGATTTTTGCTAAGTATTTAAGATGCTTAGAAAAGAAGTGTGCCAGAGTTGAGACTCCCTTTCTGGTAATTCCAATGCCGCACTGTATGATACAGCATACAGTAGTTACATTCTGTGCAGTGAGCAATTCTTCCTGTCTCTGCTGCATTAACCATTATAGATGCCACACCTGAATGAGAAAATCATATTGTTATACTTCCAATCTGTGATGTCCTCTTTTAGCAGTAAATGACACAAGTTAAAATTCTGCTCAGATCACGTGATTTCTTCCATCTCAAAGATGTTATGGGGAAAATACTTGAAAATAGCTTATTATAGTAATCATTTTAATAAAATTTTTATCAATAATATTCTGTAACTCGTGTAGCTAATAGCAAAGAAAGATTTTGCTCTATGGATGTGATGGCCAACTTCCTATTACATGAGAACTGCAAATCAAAATGAGCCAAATACAAATTTATGGCTATGAAACAATGAAACACACAAATAATAATATGTTCCACAAAAAGGGCTAGGTTTAGAGAAGGTAGCAGATGGTCTCCACTTCTGAAAGCTCTTTTGAGTTGTGGACACCATCGCCTAGATTTAGAGTTCTGCGTTAGCCGTCAAAACCAGCGTTAGGGGGTCCTAATGCTGGTTTTTACCGCCCGCTGGTATTTAGAGTCAGTCAGGAAATGGTCTAACGCTCACTTTCCAGCCGCAACTTTTCCATACCGCAGATCCCCCTATGCCAATTGTGTAGCCTATCTTTTCAATGGGATCTTTCTAACACTGGTATTTAGAGTCTTGGCTGAAGTGAGCGTTAGAACTCTAACGACAAGACTCCAGCCGCAGAGAAAAGCCAGGAGTTAAGAGCTTTCTGGGCTAACGCCGGTTCATAAAGCTATTAACTACTGTGCTCTAATGTACACTAACACCCATAAACTACCTATGTATCCCTAAACCAAGGCCCCCCCCACATCAGCCCCCACTCTAATAAATGTTTTAATCCCTAATCTGCCAACCGCACACCGCCACCACCTACGTTATACCTATGTACCCCTAATCTGCTGCCCCTAACATCGCAGACCCCTACATAATATTTATTACCCCCTAATCTGTCCCCCCCAATGTCGCCACTACCTACCTACAATTATTAAACCCTAATCTGCCGACCGGACCTCAACGCTATTATAATAAAGTTATTAACCCCTAATCCGCCTCACTCCCACCTCAAAAACCCTATAATAAATAGTATTAACCCCTAATCTGCCCTCCCTAACATCGCCGACACCTAACTTCAAGTATTAACCCCTAATCTGCCGACCGGACCTCGCCGCTACTCTAATAAATGTATTAACCCCTAAAGCTAAGTCTAACCCTAACACCCCCCTAAATTAAATATAATTTTATTCTAACGAAATAAATTAAATCTTATTAAATAAATTAATCCTATTTAAAGCTAAATACTTACCTGTAAAATAAACCCTAATATAGCTACAATATAACAAATAATTATATTGTAGCTATTTTAGGATTAATATTTATTTTACAGGCAACTTTGTATTTATTTTAACCAGGTACAATAGCTATTAAATAGTTAATAACTATTTAATAGCTACCTAGTTAAAATAAATACAAAATTACCAGTACAATAAATCCTAACCTAAGTTACAATTAAACCTATCACTACACTATCATTAAATAAATTTAAAAAATTATATACAAATACCTACAAATAAATACAAATAAATAAACTAACTAAAGTACAAAAAATAAAAAAAGAACTAAGTTACAAAAAATAAAAAAATAATTTACAAACAATATAAAAAGATTACAATAATTTTAAGCTAATTACACCTACTCTAAGCCCCCTAATAAAATAACAAACCCCCCAAAATAAAAAAATTCCCTACCCTATTCTACATTTAAAAGATATCAGCTCTATTAGCTTACCAGCCCTTAAAAGGGCCTTTTGCGGGGCATGCCCCAAAGAATTCTGCTCTTTTGCCTGTAAAATAAAAATACAACCCCCCAACATCAAAACCCACCACCCACATACCCCTACTCTAACCCAAACCCCCCTTTAAAAAACCTAACACTACCCCCCTGAAGATCTTCCTACCTTGAGTCGTCTTCACTCAGCCGAGCCGAATTCTTCATCCAAGCGGGGGCTGAAGAGGTCCATCATCCGGCTGAAGTCTTCATCCAAGTGGGGGCTGAAGAGGTCCATCATCCGGCTAAAGTCTTCATCCAAGCGGGGGCTGAAGAGATCTTCCATCCGGCTGAAGTCTTCTATCAAGCGGCATCTTCAATCTTCTTTCTTCCGGCTCCATCTTCATCCCGCCGACGCGGAACATCCTTCCTCCACGACGAACTCCCGTGAATGAAGGTTCCTTTAAGGGACGTCATCCAAGATGGCGTCCCTTCAATTCCGATTGGCTGATAGGATTCTATCAGCCAATCGGAATTAAGGTAGGAAAAATCTGATTGGCTGATTGAATAAGCCAATCAGATTCAAGTTCAATCGGATTGGCTGATCCAATCAGCCAATCAGATTGAGCTTGCATTCTATTGGCTGTTCCGATTAGCCAATAGAATGCGAGCTCAATCTGATTGGCTGATTGGATCAGCCAATCCAATTGAACTTGAATCTGATTGGCTGATTCAATCAGCCAATCAGATTTTTCCTACCTTAATTCCGATTGGCTGATAGAATCCTATCAGCCAATCGGAATTGAAGGGACGCCATCTTGGAAGACGTCCCTTAAAGGAACCTTCATTCGTCGGGAGTTCGTCGTGGAGGAAGGATGTTCCGCGTCGGCGGGATGAAGATGGAGCCGGAAGAAAGAAGATTGAAGATGCCGCTTGATAGAAGACTTCAGCCGGATGGAAGATCTCTTCAGCCCCCGCTTGGATGAAGACTTCAGCCGGATGATGGACCTCTTCAGCCCCCGCTTGGATGAAGACTTCAGCCAGATGATGGACCTCTTCAGCCCCCGCTTGGATGAAGAATTCGGCTCGGCTGAGTGAAGACGACTCAAGGTAGGAAGATCTTCAGGGGGGTAGTGTTAGGTTTTTTTAAGGGGGGTTTGGGTTAGATTAGGGGTATGTGGGTGGTGGGTTTTAATGTTGGGGGGGTTGTATTTTTATTTTACAGGCAAAAGAGCTGAATTCTTTGGGGCATGCCCCGCAAAAGGCCCTTTTAAGGGCTGGTAAGATAGTAGAGCTGGTATCTTTTAAATGTAGAATATGGTAGGGAATTTTTTTATTTGGGGGGGCTTTGTTATTTTATTAGGGGGCTTAGAGTAGGTGTAATTAGCTTAAAATTGTTGTAATCTTTTTATAATGTTTGTAAATTATTTAGTTCTTTTTTTATTTTTTGTACTTTTGTTAGTGTATTTATTTGTATTTATTTGTAGGTATTTGTATTTAATTTATTTAATGATAGTGTAGTGTTAGGTTTAATTGTAACTTAGGTTAGGATTTATTTTACAGGTAATTTTGTATTTATTTTAACTAGGTAGCTATTAAATAGTTATTAACTATTTAATAGCTATTGTACCTGGTTAAAATAAATACAAAGTTGCCTGTAAAATAAATATAGATCCTAAAATAGCTACAACATAATTATTCTTTATATTGTAGCTATATTAGGGTTTATTTTACAGGTAAGTATTTAGCTTTAAATAGGAATAATTTATTTAATAAGATTTAATTTATTTTGTTAGAATAAAATTATATTTAATTTAGGGAGGTGTTAGGGTTAGACTTAGCTTTAGGGGTTAATACATTTATTAGAGTAGCGGTGAGGTCCGGTCGGCAGATTAGGGGTTAATACTTGAAGTTAGGTGTCGGCGATGTTAGGAAGGGCAGATTAGGGGTTAATACTATTTATTATAGGGTTTTTGAGGCGGGAGTGAGGCGGATTAGAGGTTAATAACTTTATTATAGTAGCGGTGAGGTCCGGTCGGCAGATTAGGGGTTAATAATTGTAGGTAGGTGGCGGCGACGTTGGGGGCGGCAGATTAGGGGTTAATAAATATAATATAGGGGTCGGCAGTGTTAGGGGCAGCAGATTGGGGGTACATAGCTATAATGTAGGTTGCGGCGGTATACGGAGCAGCAGATTAGGTGTTAGGTGTTAGGGTGTTAGGTGTAGACTTAGGAAGTGTTTCCCCATAGGAAACAATGGGGCTGCGTTAGGAGCTGAACGCTGCTTTTTTGCAGGTGTTAGGTTTTTTTTCAGCTCAAACTGCCCCATTGTTTCCTATGGGGATATCGTGCACAAGCACGTTTTTGAAGCTAGCCGCGTCCGTAAGCACCGCTGGTATTTAGAGTTGCAGTGGCGGTAAATTATGCTCTACGCTCCCTTTTTGGAGCCTAACGCAGCCCTTCTGTGAACTCTAAATACCAGCGGTATTTAAAAGGTGCGGGGAAAAAAATACACGCGTAGCTAACGCACCCCTTTGGCCACAGAACTCTAAATCTAGCCGCATGTTTGTACAACCACCAGAAGTCCCCAAAGCACATATTTTTAGTTCCCTCTTTTTCTAGAGTCACAAAAATAATGGTAAAAATAAGTTCTGATTTTTCCTAGAGGACACAACAACTTGTACAGAGACCCACATATGACCCATAGGTCAACTGGCCATCCCTAGTCTATTTGGAAGTCAGCATTTTACAAACCTCATAAACCTCATGTAAATCAGCCATTTCTATATTATAGGGATGTAGAAGTCCAAATTAAACTTTTATGATTCAGGGGTAAAAAAATCCATTGTATTTTTATCATCAAAACTATTTCTCTTGGCATCTTTTGTTAAAACTGATCTCCTTTACATGAAAACATATTTAGGTAAGCTCAGGAGTGTACACGTGGCTTGAGCACTATATGATTGCAGTGTTTGAAACATTTGTAACAATTTTATACATATAATGCTCAAGTCCTCTACATGCCCCAAGTGATGTGCAACGGACTTTGCGTTAGCACAACAATGATTTTGCGATCCATTTTTCTTCCGCTGATATTACAAGTCGGGAGAAAACGCCATTGCACTACCGCAATAGTCCTTTCCATTTGAATCCATACCGCGATCTAAGAGCTCTCGTAAAGTGTTTTGCGAAACTAAAATGTTTCACAAAACACAACAAAAATACATTACAAAGTACGCTTACACCCATAAACTACACTATTAGCCACTAAACCACCATCCCCCCACATTGCACACTAAATAAAAGTAATAACCCCTAAACCGCCACCCCCACATTGCAAATTACATAAACTATTAACCCCTAAACTGTGACACCCCACATCACAAACTATCTAAATAAACTATTAACCCCTAAACCACCAACTCCCACATCTCAAACTATCTAAATAAATCATTAACCCCTAAACCGCCATACCCTCACATCACAAACTATCTAACTAAATTAGTATCCCCTAAACCGCCTTCTCCATTAAAGCACAGTGATAACTAAACCCCCTAACCTAACACCCCCTAACTTAAACCCAATTTAAATAACCATAAATTAAAGTAAAACGATATTAACTAACTTAAAAAAAACTAAAAGCTTACCTGTAAAATAAAATGTGAACCTAAGCTTACCCTAAAAAAAAAACTTAAAGGGACAGTCAACACCAGAATTTTTATTGTTTAAAAAGATAGATATTCCCTTTATTACCCATACCCTAGTTTTGCATAACCAACATAGTTATATAAATACACTTTTTACCTCAGTGATTATCCTGTATCTAAGCCTCTGCAAACTGCCCCCTTATTTCAGTTCTTTTGACAGACATCCATTTTAGCCAATCAAAACTGGCTCACTGGAACTTCACAGTGTTATCTATATGACACACATGAACTAACACCCTCTAGTGGTGAAAAACTGTCAAAATGCCCTGAGAGAAGAGACTTCAAGGGCTTAGAAATTAGCATATGAACTTTGTAGGTTTAACTTTCAACTAAGAATACCAAGAGAACAAAGCAAAATTGGTGATAAAAGTGAATTTAAAAATTGTTTAAAATTACATTCTCTATCTGAATCATGAAAGTTTATTTTGGACTAGACTGTCCCTTTAAAAAAAAAAAAAAATACATTACAAAAAATAAAAAGAAATAATATTACTAAAAAAATAAAGTCTAAGGGGCCTATTTATTAATGTGCGAGCGGACATGATACGATGTAGCGTATCATGTCCACCGTACATCGATAAATGCCAACAGCATACGCTGTCGGCATTTATCATTACACAAGCAGTGTCAATCAGCCAATTGTATAGGATCGTGTGGATTGAAGCCAGCAGCCTCAGAGCAGGCAGATCAGTTATGGAGCAGCGGTCTTTAGACCGCTGCATCATACCTGCTGTTTCCGGCGAGCCTGAAGGCTCGTGCAGAAACAGGGGCATTAAGCTCCATTTAGAGCTTGATAATTCTGCCCCCTAACCTTTATAAAAAATTAAAAAACCTAACATTTATACATAAAATAACAAACAAAAATTACGGGGAAAAAAAATCACACTGGGGGCTAGATTACAAGTGGTGCACTAACTTTTGCGTCTGAGCGATAGCATAATATTGTGGGTGCATTCATTTGTACCCTTATTACAAGTTGAAAGTAAAATCGTTTGCTTGAGTGCATTCAAATTTAACACTTGTCGGGTTAGCATAACCAAAGACCTTGGGGACGATTTATTATGGCCCGAATGGGGCAAAATACTCATTTCCGCTGCTCTTAACTCGTACACCACCTCTGAGGTGGCGGGCAGCAAGCTGCCCGATCGTTAACGATCGGGTTGTTTGACACCCCCTGCTAGCGGCCTATTGGCCATGAATCTGCAGGGGGCGGCATTGCACAAGCAGTTCACCAGAACTACATGTGCAATGATAATTGCCGACAGCGTATCATGTCCGCCCGACAAATGATAAATCGCCCCCCTTGTGTAAAGGGTTAGGGATTAACAAAAAGTTGTACCAAACACAGCATAAATACATTAAAATACACTGTTACACTCATATAAAAACTCTTACAAAATTATTCATATAAATATTAATAGTTATAAGAGTTCAAAGGTAATGGTATATGGCCATTTTGTTTTACTGTAAAGGGCCATGATATCTACATTATATATAAATTGCTTGCTATCATTGTGTTATTCCCATTCATAAGCACATATGATGATTGGGAACAATTTAAATAATTAATTCATTATTTTGCTACTATCTAAACATTTAGATCGGATGACCACTAGAGGAAGAGTCTCCTCAAGCATATTTAAAGGCTATTGGAGCCATTTATCAACTAGCGGTCATTGAGATAGTTCAGTATCTGATGTATACGAAACATGTTTGACCTGTGCTAATTATCTGTAACTTCCTTTATGGATACCGGTGATTATAGAAATTTAACTGCTGAATAAACTTCCAGCTTGCTTTTATTTTTGAGAGTGATTATCTGTGGATTACTTCCCTTGGATCATTTCACTTGTATTGCTGTTTGGAGATTGGATGTCTGGAGACTGGGTGCCTTTTCCTGTTTGTTGATAGTGGTTCACTAACTTTTGCGTCTGAGTGATAGCATAATATCGCAGGTGCATTCATTTGTACGCTTATTACAAGTTGAAAGTAAAATCGTTTGCTTGAGTGCATTCAAATTTTAACGTTTGCCGGGTTAGCATAACTGAAGACCCTGGGGATGATTTATTATGGCCCGAATGGGGCCAAATACCCGTTTCCGCGCGAGCCTTCAGGAAACAGGAGTTAAGAAGCAGCGGTCTTAAGACTGCTGCTCTTAACTCGTACGCCGCCTCTGAATCAGCGGACAGAAATCTGCCCGATCGCAAATGATCGGGTTGATTGACACCCCCTGGGGCGGCATTGCACAAGCAATTCACCAGAACTACATGTGCAATGATAAATGCCGACAGCGTATGCTGTGGGAATTTATCGATGTCTGGTGGACATGATTGCTACAGCGGATCATGTCCACCCGACAAATGATAAATCGCCCCCCTTGTGTAAAGGGTTAGGGATTAACAAAAAGTTGCACCAAACACAGCATAAATACATTAAAATATACTGCTAGTTATAAGAGTTCAAAGGTAATGGTATATGGCCATTTTTTTTACTGTAAAGGGCTATGATATCTACATTATATATATATATATATATATATATATATATATATGCCTATATAAACAAAAGTATCAGAACTTTTAGAAACAAAAGAACAAAACACATATCAATGTATCACAATAATAACTAAAAAACATTATTGCAGTATAATCCCAGCAGAATGAACACAGTATAATGTAACTATAGGAATTCTTTTGTTCTTTGTTATTGGTCATGAATATCTAAGAGCCGTATAGCATCATATGTTTAGTATTTTTAATAAAATAAACTTTTAAATAGTAACTCACATTAAATTAATACACGCAACGTACCCCAATTAAAATATACACTCATCAACACTTTTTAATACACTTTACCACATATATGTATTAATAAATTTTGAAAACACAGTTTGCTACTATGACATCACATTAAGGGAGGAGTTTCTTTCAGATAAAGTATGCTAATCACACACACCTCCAAATCTTTGACAAAGCGCCAGAAGGGCGTGAAACGCGTCAGATGACGTCACACTCCACACACCTGTGTCTCCTGGTAGTCACACCACTAGCATTTGCCGAGTGTTTGTCCGACATGCCATAATAAAGGTATGATCATTTTGCTTTACTTTGACTCATGTGTCTGTGTTGTGCCTTAAATATTGGACATTTCTGGTCTGGGAGCAACTTATAAGGAAAAGTTTCTTCGTTTATTATATATATATATATATATATATATATATATATATATATATATATATATATAATAATTCTATAATAATATTTAATATTGTGTTTTACTGTGTATTTACTGTAAATATTTCACATTCCCGGATGTATAGATATATATTTTACATGAACATTATCATATATATATAATATATATATATATATATATATATATATATATATATATATCATATTTTTATCTATGTGAAGAAACTAGAACTTTATTGAGCTTCGGGTTTCACGCTTTAGGTCTAACGCTGTGTCGGGTAAGTGCACATGCATAATAAGTTATCTTAAGGCGAGTTATTGAAATATTAAAAATAAAATATTGAGAAAAATATTAATAATTATTATTATAGATACTGTAAAAACATAATATATATATATATATATATATATATATATATATATATATATATATATATATATATTCTATGGATGTTTTAGAATATTTTAGTACATCTATAATAATTATTTACATTAATAATATTTTTAAATATTTTATATTTAATACATACATAATATACCTTAAGATAACGTCGGGTTAGTGCACATGAAAAATTAGCAAACCCCTGTCGGTTTGTTCACATAAGGAGTTCAGTAGTACACTAAACCTATAGGAATAGATATACTGTATGTATATATAGATATATGTAGGAATATATATTTAATAATAAAAATAACATTTTCCTGTATGTGAAGAACGTTGAAATGTGAAATATTAATAACTCCTGTCAGGTTCCCTGTCAATTGAAGTCTATGGAGAGAATAAGTTAGCATGGTTGTGATTTACAAAGTACTTTGTTTAGCGTGCGTCAGGTTTCTCTCCCATGCAAAACTTTCACTTTTAAATTGTAGTGTGCTAACTCCTGCGTGCAAAAAGATTACTTGTGGCATTGTTAATGCTCAAACAAAAGTGCTAAATGAATGCTTAAAAGAAAAGGGTGAAACTCTCCAGCACTGCAAGATCTCTCTCATTGAGAAAAATAGAAAAAAGGGTTTTGGACTGCGCTAGCAAATGTGATAGGTAGAGCCAACAAAAAAAAAAAATTGGCTTTCTCCAAACCCAAAAGGAGATTATCTAGAGGTAAATTTGATAGTTCTGATTCCTGAAAGACAGGAGTCTGAACAATCCAATATCTGTGGTGCTCAATTAAGAGCTTAGAACCTATTCATAATATGGCCTAAAATTAATATTAAAAGTTAATGTTATAGGAAATTAATAATGGAAGTTAATATTATTATAAAATGATATTTATTAAAAAACACAAAAATAGATTATATAAGGTTAAAACCTATACATAAAATGATTGGCTGCAATGCAAAAATGAGTACATCTAGTAATTCATAAATATACAAACATACAAAAATTCAGACAGAAATTCACATATAAAATGCAATATAAATACAAATGTAAATGCAAATACAAACGTTAATGTGTATCATACAAATACACAATGCCAAGGATTTGTAATGGAGCTTCAGAGACAGTTTAATACACAGGAGAAAAAAGCAACGCTCCTCAAACAATTGCTCTAGCTAACTGCATAAAAAGCGGACTTCCAAGATGATATACACATAAGCAATTTCCTAGGGAAAGACAAGAGAAACAACTTGTCACCAGCTATAGACTGTTCACCAACAAAAGGTGTCCAATTCCTGCTCCTCAGTAATTTTCTGAACAGCGTCCCACACTCAGTGATTGCTTGTCACATCCGGGATAGCTGCAGTCAGCGGTTACAGCAGTTCTATTTAGATCGGTTGAATAGACCACACAGCTGTGATCCACGCTCCAGCTACGGATCGTCAGAAGGATCACTTCTAAGAGCAACGCGTTTCGGCTATTCAACAGCCTTTGTTAAGCTCTAGCTAGCTGATGGTCGCAAGCGCTTAATATAGGGATATCGTTACTGAAATTTAAAGGGATATCGTTACCAAAAAATTATTTAAAAGCATATGGCATATGGTGTTACAAATAAATTAGATAATACGTGGGTTATAATACACTAAGTAATATGTCATTTCATTAATGAAAACAATTTTAATATTAGAACATTTTCATCCCTATATAAAGACTGCTTACGGACAAGAGCGCACAATCTTATCTAGCAAATGGTAAATACATAATATAATAACTACTGAAGACCTATAAATTTATATGAACATATATAAAGGGGAGAACAAAAATGATATATCTAATTTAGGGCACAGAAAGAAAAACTTTTTGAATAGTGAATATTTAATAACTTCATTATAACATTGGAATAAAAGGAATTCAAATACACATACATACAACAAAAGTTTATATATACATATATATAAAAAAAGTTTTATATACACATATATATAAAAAACTATATATAGGGAACACGCACCTTGGCATTGTGTATTTGTATGATGCACATTAACGTTTGTATTTGCATTTACATTTGTATTTATATTGCATTTTATATGTGAATTTCTGTCTGAATTTTTGTATGTTTGTATATTTATGAATTAATGGATGTACTCATTTTTTCATTGCAGCCAATCATTTTATGTATAGTTTTTAACCTTATATAATCTTTCTCCAACATTGGTGTGTCCGGTCCACGGCGTCATCCTTACTTGTGGGAATATCTCTTCCCCAACAGGAAATGGCAAAGAGTCCCAGCAAAGCTGGCCATATAGTCCCTCCTAGGCTCCGCCCACCCCAGTCATTCTCTTTGCCGTTGCACAGGCAACATCTCCACGGAGATGGTTAAGAGTATGTGGTGTTTAGTTGTAGTTTTTTTATTCTACTATCAAGAATTGAAAGAGATTATCTCAGACATCACTGGGGGAAAGGGCCACGCCCTCCCACAAGATAGGCCTTTCAAGGCCAAGAATAAGTCTAATTTTCGTTCCTTTCGTAATTTCAGGAACGGTCCGGCCTCTAATTCTGCATCCTCTAAGCAAGAGGGTAATGCCTCACAGTGCAAACCAGCCTGGAAACCGATGCAAGGCTGGAACAAGGGTAAGCAGACCAAGAAGCCTGCTACCGCTAACAAAACAGCATGAAGGAGTAGCCCCCGATCCGGGACCGGATCTAGTGGGGGGCAGACTCTCTCTCTTTGCTCAGGCTTGGGCAAGAGATGTTCAGGATCCCTGGACGCTAGAAATAGTTTCTCAGGGTTATCTTCTGGAATTCAAGGAACTACCCCCAAGGGGAAGGTTCCACATGTCTCACTTATCCTCAAACCAAATAAAGAGACAGGCGTTCTTACATTGTGTAGAAGACCTGTTAAAGATGGGAGTGATACACCCAGTTCCAATGACGGAACAAGGAATGGGTTTTTACTCAAATCTGTTCGTAGTTCCCAAAAAAGAGGGAACCTTCAGACCAATTCTGGATTTAAAGATCCTAAACAAATTTCTCAGGGTACCATTGTTCAAAATGGAAACCATTCGAACGATTCTACCCACTATCCAGGAAGGTCAATTTATGACTACCGTGGATCTAAAGGATGCGTACCTACATATTCCTATCCACAAAGAACATCTTCAGTTCCTAAGGTTCGACTTTCTGGACAAACATTACCAGTTTGTGACCCTCCCATTCGGATTAGCCACTGCTCCAAGGATTTTCACAAAGGTACTCGGGTCCCTTCTAGCGGTTCTAAGACCGAGGGGCATTGCAGTAGTACCATACTTGGACAACTTTCTAATACAAGTGTCATCACTTTCAAAAGCAAAGGCTCATACAGACATCGTTCTGGCCTTTCTCAGATCTCACGGATGGAAGGTGAACATAGAAAAAAGTTCTCTGTCTCCGTCAACAAGAGTTCCCTTCTTGGGAACAATAATAGATTCCTTAGAAATGAGGATTTTTCTGACAGATGTCAGAAAGTCAAAACTTCTAAGCGCTTGTCAAGTTTTTCATTCTGTTCCACGTCCTTCCATAGCTCAGTGCATGGAAGTAGTAGGGTTGATGGTTGCAGCAATGGACATAGTTCCTTTTGCGCGAATTCATCTTAGACCATTACAACTGTGCATGCTGAAACAGTGGAATGGGGACTATGCAGACTTGTCTCCAGTGATTCAAGTAGATCAGAAGACCAGAGATTCACTCCGTTGGTAACCCTGGGCCATCTATCCCAGGGAATGAGCTTCCGCAGACCAGAGTGGGTCATTGTCACGACCGACGCCAGTCTAGTGGGCTGGGGCGCGGTCTGGGAATCCCTGAAAGCTCAGGGACTATGGTCTCGGGAAGAGTCTCTTCTCCCGATAAACATTCTGGAACTAAGAGCGATATTCAATGCTCTCAGGGCTTGGTCTCAGCTTGCAAAGGCCAGATTCATAAGATTCCAATCAGACAACATGACGACTGTTGCGTATATCAATCATCAGGGGGGAACAAGGAGTTCCCTGGCGATGAAAGAAGTGACCAAAATAATACAATGGGCGGAGGATCACTCCTACCATCTATCTGCGATCCACATCCCAGGTGTGGAAAACTGGGAAGCGGATTATCTGAGTCGTCAGATATTCCATCCGGGGGAGTGGGAACTCCACCCGGAGATCTTTGCCCAGTTGACTCAACTATGGGGCATTCCAGACATGGATCTGATGGCGTCTCGTCAGAACTTCAAGGTTCCTTGCTACGGGTCCAGATCCAGGGATCCCAAGGCGACTCTAGTGGATGCACTAGTAGCACCTTGGACCTTCAACCTAGCTTATGTGTTTCCACCGTTTCCTCTCATTCCCAGGCTGGTAGCCAGGATCAAACAGGAGAGGGCCTCTTGATAGCTCCTGCGTGGCCACGCAGGACTTGGTATGCAGACCTGGTGAATATGTCATCGGTTCCACCATGGAAGCTACCTTTGAGACAGGACCTTCTTGTTCAGGGTCCATTCGAACATCCAAATCTGGTCTCCCTCCAGCTGATGGCTTGGAAATTGAACGCTTGATTCTATCAAAGCGTGGGTTTTCAGATTCTGTGATAGATACTCTGGTTCAGGCCAGAAAACCGGTAACTAGAAAGATTTACCATAAAATATGGAAAAGATATATCTGTGGTGTGAATCCAAGGGATTCCCATGGAATAAGATAAAAATTCCTAAGATTCTTTCCTTTCTGCAAGAAGGTTTGGATAAAGGATTATCTGCAAGTTCTCTAAAGGGACAGATTTCTGCTTTATCTGTCTTACTACACAAACGACTGGCAGCTGTGACAGATGTTCAAGCATTTGTTCAGGCTCTGGTTAGGATCAAGCCTGTTTACAGACCTTTGACTCCTCCCTGGAGTTTAAATCTAGTTCTTTCAGTTCTTCAAGGGGTTCCGTTTGAACCTCTACATTCCATAGATATTAAGTTATTATCTTGGAAAGTTTTGTTTTTGGTTGCTATTTCTTCTGCTAGAAGGGTTTCAGAGTTATCTGCTCTGCAGTGTTCTCCGCCCTATCTGGTGTTCCATGCAGATAAGGTGGTTTTGCGTACTAAGCCTGGTTTTCTTCCAAAGTTTGTTTCTAACAAAAATATTAACCAGGAGATAGTTGTACCTTCTTTGTGTCCGAATCCAGTTTCAAAGAAGGAACGTTTGCTACACAATTTGGACGTAGTTCGTGCTCTAAAATTCTATTTAGAAGCTACAAAAGATTTCAGACAAACATCTCTGTTTGTCGTCTATTCTGGTAGAGGTCAAAAAGCGACTTCTACCTCTCTTTCCTTTTGGCTTAAAAGCATCATCCGATTGGCTTACGAGACTGCCGGACGACAGCCTCCTGAAAGAATCACAGCTCACTCCACTAGGGCTGTGGCTTCCACATGGGCCTTCAAGAACGAGGCTTCTGTTGGTCAGACATGTAAGGCAGCGACTTGGTCTTCACTGCACACTTTTGCCAAATTTTACAAATTTGATACTTTTGCTTCTTCGGAGGCTATTTTTGGGAGAAAGGTTTTGCAAGCTGTGGTGCCTTCCGTTTAGGTAACCTGATTTGCTCCCTCCCTTCATCCGTGTCCTAAAGCTTTGCTATTGGTTCCCACAAGTAAGGATGACGCCGTGGACCGGACACACCAATGTTGGAGAAAACAGAATTTATGCTTACCTGATAAATTACTTTCTCCAACTGTGTGTCCGGTCCACGGCCCGCCCTGGTTTTTTAATCAGGTCTGATGAATTATTTTCTCTAACTACAGTCACCACGGTACCATATGGTTTCTCCTATTTTTTCCTCCTGTCCGTTGGTTGAATGACTGGGGTGGGCGGAGCCTAGGAGGGACTATATGGCCAGCTTTGCTGGGACTCTTTGCCATTTCCTGTTGGGGAAGAGATATTCCCACAAGTAAGGATGACACCGTGGACCGGACACACCGTTGGAGAAAGTAATTTATCAGGTAAGGATAAATTCTGTTTTTTTTTGTGTTTTTTAATAAATATCATTTTATAATAATATTAACTTCCATTATTAACTTCCTATAACATTAACTTTCAAGATCTCTCTCATTTCTGTATGTGAAGGAGAAACAAGCCCAGTGCAATATAGCACTGCATGGTATGAGAGTTTTCTTGCACTTATGCTTTGTGCATTGTATTTTATATTATTTTACATTTCAGATTGGGTACTTTGAGTATTGCATCTAAGGTTTGCACTTTCTCCTTTATTTTTAATATTGATTTTTAAAAATTCTGATTATGTTTTGAATATTTCTGTGTTACTTTCACATAATATTTGGGTCAAACTTTGCATATTTCTGCAAATAGCAATTGTATTTGCTCCAATATAAACTAAAACTGACATTTTTAGTCGGAGGGGCAGAGCAGTTCCCTGGCCTGGCCTGGTGTTCCCAGGGTATGTCTGAAGCTCTCTCACAATTCTTGTGAAAGGATGTAAGCATTTAAACAATTCAATTATTTTAACAAACAGAAAAGTAAAATATACTAAAATATAGAGAAAAGCAAGTTAAATTGTAGTGAAAACGATTCAGTTTAATTTGTAATTGATGCCAATTGAATCTTTTTAACAGCCCAAGGTGTTCTCCAGTTACCTTCTCTCTCCCATGTGGGATTTTGTATCCAGAGAGCTTCATTATGGACGGCATCTCTCATCTCTCTGGGACTTCCAGGTTACACATTTTTCTTAGAAATTTCAGTGAATTCAGCCCCTGTGAAGTCTGCCCTATAATATCTTTCCAAACTAGAGAATGTTTGATTATCTGGCCTATAGAGAGTAATGAAGCTCACCAAGAGACTGAAGCTGAGAGCTTTTTAGCTTCATTTTAAATAGAAGAAATGCAAGGTACAATCTAATTTGTAAAATATACACATAAATGTACAAAGTATGATCCTAATTTGTTAAAGTTACACAGAAACTGGGAAAGCATACTCAGATTTTTGAAAATCACAATGCTAAATTCACTGCTGTATAAAAAATAAAATACAAAATAGAAAGTTCAAAGTTTAAATTTAATAAAATGTTACCTAAAGTGTACAGTAATATAAAATACAAATCACAAATTGTATATGCAGCAGAACTCTCATATCCTGTAGTATTATATTGCACTGGGCTTATCTCCCCATCACACACAAAAATGCAGGGAACAACCCATGGAGAAGTATAGCAAATAAGAATTTCACTAGGGATCTCTCAGTGCTGGAGAATCATTTTAGATCATATCACCTGAGCAGAAATATTTTGATCATCAGGCCTTCAGTAGGCTACAGAACTTTCCAATTGGTTATGTCCCTTTAATGATCTTGTAAATGACATTGATAACTTTGCTGCTCTTTTGATTGCAGCTTGCAGACAAGTTTTACTGGGACATAAACAGCAATATATAGTATAGATTAAAGGGACACTGAACCCCAACGTTTTCTTTCAAGATTCAGATAGAGCATGACATTTTAAGCAACTTTCTAATTTACTCCTATTATCAAATGTTCTTCATTCTTTTGGTATCTTTATGTGAAATGCAAGAATGTAAAGTTTAGATGCTGGCCCATAATAGTAGTAAATTAGAAAGTTGCTTAAAATTGTGTGCTCTATCTGAATCACGAAAGAAAAAAATGTGGGTTCAGTGTCCCTTTAAGCAAGCCACACACATGATAGAGCAAGGGTTCTTAACCAGGGGGTATCAATACCCATTGGGGGTACAGAACCAATTAATTTGGGGTATAGAACATAATTTCTGAATAATTAAAACAAAATTGTTAAAATAGATTATTAACTATTAATGCCTTAACCCTATGCTTTGATTGCACAAAAATAATAGCAAAAATCTCACTAGTTGTAGCTAGCTAGTATATTTGTGATTTGCTGTTTTTATGAATAAATATGATACAATCCTTATGATTTTCTTCTGTTCCTAGCTATCCATTTCTAAAATAAAACCGCTATTGACATCTTTAGAATTCCTACTGGTACCTACCTAATGGGACTGACAATGATGATAATGTTGTCAGTCTGGCAAAGGGTTTATAGGGACATACTAAGCAATCCATTGTGGATCAGAAATCATAAATTATAAAATCCCTTCTTTTACTTTGTGCTGAAGTCAAAGTTTCACTGCTGGAAATGACACTTTTCTGCTGCAGTGATTGGAGAATAAACATGTTGCAGCCTCCTGATCTCCCAGCTGTATTCACATTTGGAGTGGCACAGAAGCAGGGGTAAAGACATGAATCTCAACATTTAGATTTCATGATTCAGATAAAACACAGGATTTAAAACAACTTTCCAATTTACTTCTGTTATCAAATGTGCTATGTTTTCTTCATATCCTTTGTTGAAAGAGCACTACTGGGAGCTAGCTGAACACATTGTGTGAGTCAATGACAATATATATGGCATATATGTACATCCACCAATCAGCAGCTAATTCCCAGTAGTGCATTGCTGATCCTGAACCTACGTATGTATGCTTTTCAACAAATGATACCAAGAGAGCAAAGCAAATTACATAATAGTAGTAAATTGGAAAGTTGTTTAATATTGCATGGTTTATCTAAATAATGAAAGTTACATATTTAATTTACTGTCCCTTTAAGCACCTACTAAATTAAATAATTTTGATTACGTTTTTTCAGATACCTTATAGTTATGTCAAAGCAATAGCGCAATAATAAAATGATCTAGCATATTACAGCATTTTCATGTTTTTTTTCCATTTTGTGTCCCTTTAATTTACTTTAAATCATCTAAACAAAACTGTGACTGTTACAATAAATATAAAATGTTAAATTACCATTATAAATGCAGTAGAATTGCACAATTAAGAAGTGCACAATGATGAAAGTACAATATTAAAGCCCTTTTTTCTGAAAAAAATCTAATTTACTTCAATTTGCCTGCACCTTGTACCATGTGACATCCATCAGCCAATCACAGAGTCATATATGTGAACACTGTAAACTCTTGCACATGCTCAGTAGGAGCTGGTGCATCAGAGAGAGAGAGAGAGAGAGAGTGCTTATAAAAAGACACAATTTCATAATTGAAGTACATTATAAAGTCTCTTAAAACTATCTGGTCTATCATAGTTTAATTCTTACTTTAGTGTCCCTTTAAGATAAAATAAAATGAGAAGAAAATGCAAACCAAGTTAACATTGTTTAAATTGCATTAATTGTTCTAAAAATTGTTGTTTGATGAGAAATGCCCCTAAATGAACTTTTCGTAGAACCAAAAGTATCTAACTGGTTATACTCTGGTTACTTCTACAGTAAGAGATAATTATGATCCTTAAATATATTACTGTTTCCTTGGTTACAAGATACTATGGTGTTACAATCTGTCTCTTATATCTATTGTCAGCTTTTGTCATATCTGCACAAGTACTTTCTTTATTGCTTTTTATTCTGTGTAGAGAAAATAATTATAATGCCCGTGCAGGATAAATGAGACGTGTGTAGGACTGTTATTATTAATACCTGCGGGTTCACTGAGTATAAGTGTGTATATCTTTTATTCAGGATGTCAATACAATAAGTCTTGAAAACTATTACTTTGAAATATATAAAGCACATAGATGTTCCTCATTAACCCATGTGGATGGGGTTAAACACATAATTAGTGACAACCAGCAGCACAATAATAAAATATTTTTACTCATTATGGCATTTTCTTCTTTGCAGTTTTATGTTGCCTTAAAGGGACAGTCTACGTCAGATTTTTTTTTAATTTTAAAAATAGATAATCAATTTATTATCCATTCCCCATCTTTCATAACCTACAAGGTTATATTAATACACATTTTACCTCTGTGATTACCTTGTATCTGAGCTTCTGCAGACTGCCCCCTTATTTCAGTTCTTTTGACAGACTTGCTTTTTAGCCAATCAGAGCGGACTCATAAATAACTCCATGGGAGTGAGAACATAATCTATATGGCACTCTATAAACAGTCAAAATGCACTGAGATAAAAGGCAGCCCTCAAGGGCTTAGACATTAGCATAGAAGCCTACCTAGGTTTAGCTTTAAAAAAAAAATACCAAGAAAACAAAGCAAATTTGATGATAAAAGTAAATTGGAAAGTTGTTTAAAATTACACACTGTATCATGAAAGTTTCATTTTGACTAGACTGTCCCTTTATTTTTAAAGAGAAATAAGCAAAAAAAAAAAATTTTTTTAAAATTATTGTGGAGAATTCCCTTAACGCCACAACTTGAAATTGATTGCATAACTATTACTAAGGCAAACGTGTAATCAACTTGTGCAATGAAGTGTTTTAGCACAAATAGGCCTGGCTGTAGGTAGTGATTTGGTGCAGATCCAATTGTGAAAGTTCATATGACCCAGACTGAAACTATAAACTGAATGTTAAAACTTGAATGAATAGTGATGAATTCATCTTTTAAAGCATCAGCGGACTAAGAAATTTTCCTGACACATGAGGCATCCACATTTTAATCTCATGGATGCAATATTTTGTGTAACTCTTACTGACCACCAAAGGCATTGATTTAGGGATAAATCATTTGAGCATATTGTATTTGTAGATAATGTAGATAAAGTTGCTACCTAGAGAAGGGATGGGCATTACACCCTCATTGAAACGTGTAATGATGAATACGGGCCAGTGGACAAACAGATCCGCTATCGATATGATATGCAGCAAAGGCATGCAGACAACTTCTCAAAGCCTTCTGGAGGCCTTCATTTTAAGTTAAAATTTGTAACCACCCACTTGTAATACCTGATTGTGTAGATTACAAGTGAGCTATTTAGCACTTTCATTCAAACACAGCCATAAGTGATCTTTTAACCCTTTGATTGCTAAGCACTTTCCCACCTGGATGCTTAGCTGATTTAATGTATTTTTTAATTTTTTTATTTTGTGAAAAAAAATGTTTTAACTTTTTTTTTTTTCCAGGCGATTACCTTTCCAATGGTGGGTGTTGGGGGTCTGTAGCTGCTAAGATGCCTGAGATACAGGCTTCTAAGCAGCATGCCCCCTTTCCCTATACTTTGCATTGACAAATTGTTAATAAAGTTGTGCGGTGACGTCATCACGTCATTGCGCGTGACGTCACCGCACAAAACGTGATGCCCCGGCACGATCACCAGGGTAGGAGTGGGTGGGAGCCCCTAGATCTCCCTCAAGGTGGGAGAGTGCTAGTGACGGCTCTGAGCTGTCATTAGCACCAGAGTGGGAAACTTTAGCACTAAAAGGGTTAATAATTTAGCAACCATGCTAACTTCTTCACACTATAGACTTCAATAAAGAGTGAAAATGGAAAAAAGCCTTACACCTATTGCTCGCACGCTAACTGAACTGCGTTTAACCAAGCACACTATACCCAACATTAATTATGCATATTTCACATAGAAGAAAATATTCTATTTATTTTTAAATATATATTTCTATGTATATTTGATATAATTTTTGTAAAATATATATATCTATATTTATATATGTGTATATATGTGTACATACATATATATATATATATATATATATATATATATATACACATATAAATACACAAGTATATATATATATATATATATATATATATATATATACATATATACACACACATAAATTCACATATTTAGATATGTATATGCATGTATATATACATTATAGCCCTTTCCATTTAAATGCCTTGGCATATACCATATACCTTTTAACACATGACTTTTATTTGTAATATTTCTAGGAATAATTTTTGCTATTAGTAGCCATATTCCTCTAAGCACACTCCTTGCTCAGTGTGCTTAGAGGAATATGGCTACACCTCACTGACGAGGCCCAATGAAGGCCGAAACGATCGTCTGGGGTTGCTGTGTTCATTGTTCAGAGAGTAATTGCCTGGTATTTCGGCGCTGAACTGACCATAATAGGCGGGATCAGACTGATATACTACAGGAAAGTTCTACTCTGTGAAAAGCATTATTGGGCTAAAAGAAGCTGCACCCAGGTGGTAAATCGCCATAGAACAGGTTAGCAATGGTATTGAGCCGGTTGTTCGTTCCTGTGACTGTGCTTCTCCCAGTGTATATTTAGTAAGCAAATAATGTCCATGTCCCCAAAAATACATGAAGGTCCTTACAAATATATATATATATATATATATATATATATATATATATATATATATATATATATATATATATATATATATAATTGTTTTGTTGTAGGAGGGCACTCTGCATATTAATCTTGAGGATAGCACCCAGGCTGTGGCTACACTATTGTGGATGGAGTGCTGGGCCACCGGCTATATATATATATATATATATATATATATATATATATATTTTATATATATATATATATATATATATATATATATATATATATATATATATATATATATATATATATATTGCCTCACTTCAATTTCAAGGGACATGAAACCCAAAATGTTACTTTTATGATTCAGAAAGAGAATACAACTTTAAACAACTTTTCAATTTACTTCTATTATCTAAATTGCTTCATTCTTTTGGTGTTCTTTGTTGAAGAGGCAGCAATGGACACGAGTGAGTCAATAACATGAGACATATGTTTGTAGCCACCAATTAGCTCCTGATCCTACCTAGGTATGCTATTCATCAAAAGGATACAAAGAAAACAAAACATATCAGATAATATATGGACACGAGTGAGTCAATAACATGAGACATATGTTTGTAGCCACCAATTAGCTCCTGATACTACCTAGGTATGCTATTCATCAAAAGGATACAAAGAAAACAAAACATATCAGATAATATAAGCTAATTAGAAAGTTGTTAAAAATTGCTCTATCGGATTAAAAGAAAGAAAAAGAGATTTAATGTCCCTTTAACTAGTTTGCTAATATGAATGAATTGTCAATATTAATATATATGGATTTATAAGAATTGTCCATATTTTTTAGCAAAAACTATTTCATATAAGATCATAGTAAGAAATAAATATGAACAATCCATATCCAGTTAGTAAATATAAAACATATGATTACTATATGTATCTAACAAACACCCATTAATGTTGTCTTCAAATAAATTACAATCATAAAGTATAATAATAGTTAATGCCAATGACTTATAGATTTTCTTTCATCACATATTTACATTTAAAGGGACACTGCACCCAGATTTTTTTTATCATTCATATAAGAGTGCAACATTTAAAAATGATGGGGGTTTTTTCCCTTTAAATTAATACAGCTGTATTATTTATGTTCTTCACTCTAAAGCTTATTGGCTGATAGGTACATTCTGCTAAGATTGATTGGCTAATAGGCACTTCCTGATAAAAGGTTATTTTAGCTGACTTTTGTACTTAACAGCTTAACAGGAAGTGTGCAGCTAATACACCAGTAAGGCAAAGGAGAGGAGGCAAAGATTCTGAAACCCCATGAGCTCTATATAAACCCTCCCACCTCTATGGTCATTAGTCTTATCTTTGCTTCCACTGGAGGAAGGTGAAGAATGGTGATGTGCAGATGAGATAAAAACATTTCTTAAAGGGAAAGTCTACACAAAAAATGTTATTGTTTAAAAAGATAGATTGTGACTTTACTACCCATTCCCCAGCTTTGCACAACCAACATTGTTAGATTAAAATAAATTATAACATTTAATCCTATACATTGCTGCCTGTTTTAAAGACTCTATTGACAGCCTCTTAATCAAATGCTTTTGTATTTGCTTTTCACAACAGGAGACTGCTAGTTTATGTGGGCCATAAAGATAACAATGTGTTCACACCCGGGTTGTTATTTAAGAGTTTGCACAACACCGTATTAAATGCAAATCACAAGATAATAAATACAAAGTCATGTGATCAGGAAGCTGTCAGAAGATGCTTAGATACAAGGTAATCACAGAGGTAAAAAGTTCACTAAAGTGTGGAGATTTGTGTGAGTTTTAGTGATCATCTACATAGAATACCTACTTTTAGAAATGCTGACATTAAATATTGATTATTATATTTTATTTTATGCATCATAAGATGTCATAATATTTGTCTGATGTCTAGTAAACTCACGGTGTCAAACAGTACAAACACTTCTCTGCCCTAATTAACTTGTTCACAATTACGTCCAGCTAATCTGTTCTTGTACAATATATTTGTGTGTTTTTTACTGGCAGATAAAGGGGTTATATCATTGCTGCTTGTATATTTTTGGCAGAAAGGGTTATTAAATACAATGGGGACGATTTACTAAAGTGCAGACAGACATGATACGATGTAGCGTATCATGTCTGCTGCACATCGATAAATGCTGACAGCTGCTTGTGACCTGCTTGTGCAATGTCGCCCCCTGCAGAATTGTGGTCAATTGTCAGCGGTCTTTAGACCGCTGCTTCATAACTGCTTTTTCTGGCGAGCTTGAAGGCTCTTGCGGAAACAGGGGCATCAAGCTCCATTCAGAGCTTGATAATTCAGCCCCTATGAATGCATTTATGGCAGTGAGTGGTAAACTAATTTGTGATAAAGTAATATCAAACAAACATGATATCACATAGGCTGATGGGGTGGGGGGGAAGGACAGCAGTATATATAGGCCAAAATCTAAAAATGCATCTCTGGATCTGTTCAAAATGTACACTATCCCAGCACAGTGGATTATGTTTTGGAAGGAAATCACAATAGTAAAACTTATTGGAAGGAAAAAGCGTGCAGTTTATGAATTGATTTAGTTGGATAACGTTACACAACCAACATATCAAATTGCTTTGACACAGAATAAAATATGTCTTCCTGTACTTATAAGCTGTCCATAAAATTCATTTGATTCTGAAAATGGGATTTTGAATAAAAATCAGAAATGGGTCTTGAATCTGCAGTCTCCCCCTTCCAATACACATAAATACACGGTTTAGAGCAGGGGTCGCCAACCTTTCGGACTTTAGGGACAACTAAACTTACAATTTTGAATCCCGTGGACCACAAACATGATTTTTTTACAAAAGGTACAAACCTGTGTGGGTATATATATATATATATACACACTTGAAAACGAGAGAAATCTCAATGTATCCTTCCTGGTAAAATATTTTATAAATAATATATATATATATATATATATATATATATATATATATATATATATATATATATATATACACACACACACACACACATACATAGACACACATACTGTACATAATTAGTGAACTTATAGCTAAGTTTACATTATGTATATATTTACACATTTTTAAGAATTATTTTTTAGAATTAACTAACTGAATGACAGAATTGAGAGAATACTTCAAAATGATAGATGAAGGGTGAGTGCAAACTTTTGAGCTGGAAACAGAGAGGCAGAAACTGGGGGAAAAATAATTATGTTTAAAGGCCCACAAGACTTCTAAGTTACCTCCCCAGTTAGGAATTATTCAAAACTACTTATGATCATGGACAGACATTGGAGTCATAAACTAAGTTTATATTAGAAAGCTCTCAATAAGGATGTGAGCTAACCATGACTGATGTTACTGGCAATTACTATAATACTGGTGGGATATGGCTGATCTGCTGGATAGCAATTACTGGAATACAGTGGAATGGCTTTGTGCGCAGAAAAAATATTAGAATGAAACATAATTAATATTTAATTAAAGAAAAAGAAGATGGAGGGGAGGAAGACACACAGTGATGTAAGTCCATCTGAAGGAATTAGGAAAACTACTACAAATAGACAGGTAAAGGGAAGAAAATAAATGAAATATGAGGGAAAAAAAAGTAAGATTTTCTTTTTTTATATACTTTAATTCCACTATTTCAAGCCAAGACTATACCAACCTTTTCTGGCTTTAGAATGGAAGCATCTTCCTCTGAGCAGTTGGGCAGGAGGAGTTAAAAATATAATGTAGCTACACAAGTTGTGCAGTACTACGCAACATGCGTAGGAAGATTGCAATTTAACTCCTCCGTCGGTTTTCACTGATGTCCAGCCAGGGAGGGACACCATCAGAGAAGATGAATTCCTGCTTGATGGTGTCAAGGACCACCAACATCTTCTCGTGGACAACCAGTGGTCCATGGACCACTGGTTGGCGACCACTGGTTTAGAGAACTGAGCACCCCTCAGAGAGACATTGTCAGCCAAGCATGTCTACTCTGCGTCTGCATAGCAGCTCTCTTTAGCAGCCAAATAAATACAATTAGATGATGAAGGTTTCACAATTCACTAAGGGTGACGGTAAGAAATGGCATCTAGGCTTCCATCTTTTTTCTCACCAAAAGACACCTTAAACTAACACAGGGTTTAACGTTACCTTACTACATTTATTTGCTATTTCTATAGGGGATTTTTTAACAGCAAACAAACATTGGAGTAGGGAGCTATGACTAAATATACAATTTGATACTCATGTACATGAAATGTATTTAAATAGATGTGGAACAACACATTTTAAAATTTGATATCAGCACTATATGTGAGCATGAATAAATGTAGACAGAGAACAGGAGGAATAATTAAATCTCTTGAGACCATCGCAAGTCCTAGATTTACTGATTGAACTGCTCTTCTCTGTTAGTTCCCAAGTGTGATCTGTATTGAAATGTTTTTCTCCGATAACAGATGTATATGTACATACTAAAGATAAACCCTTTAGACTATTACCTAGCATTTTTACATTTTATGATACTCAATAATTTGTAGAAAAAGAGTTGCAAGTAGGGGGAACCAAAATCATAGTGTCTCCCCAGGTATAAAATATAGATGTGCATGTATAACCTAAAACATTTTTGTGCCATTAATGTAACCATCCTATTGTTTATGTTAATGTGTAATAAATAGCTGTGATAAATAAGACAGTATGAAAAACTGTGTTCAACACATCTCTTTAGCAACTTATTTATTAAACATTAAACACTTTTCCTCAGTACCATATACCTATAAGTTTATAAACTGTTTTATAATGGACACTAAACTTACTAAAGACGGTTAATATTAGGTCCATCTTATAAGGGATAATAATGCAGTTTTTTCATTATTTTTTAATAAATTTTAATACAGAAATACATTGTTTTGCAGGCCCTCAACACATTAATTAAAAAAACCATTGAATGATGATTATCTTACTGTCTGTACTGTATTCAATTGGGATCAAGCACTTGCACATACTAACCAATTAGTGTACACAATAAAATACATTCCTCAGCCTCTTTTTGGAACATTGGAAACACGAAAACCTTAAGAGTTAAATTACAGTAAAAGCAGGCAAAAAAATAATAAATGTCCATTGCAAAGTTTTATAATTGTACGTAATTAAACATGTTGGGTTAGATTACAAGTGAAGCGTTAATTTAACCTGCGCCTATAAAGGGGCAAATTTGATTATTTACAGGCATTTAATCTGCGCCTATAAAGGGGCAAATTTGCTTATTTACGGGCACACGTTAAATAACCAGCCATTACAGGTGACTGGTTAATGCTACCACTGCATAAAGCATTTATAAAGGGTTTAAAGTGAGGGGATGTGGGGGTTTTGAAAAATATGATACTGAAAAGTGCCTCTACATAGCAGACTATGGGGACTGTGTTTTAAACTGAAAATATATATGTATATGCTTATATACATACAGTGGGGCAAAAAAGTATTTAGTCAGCCACCAATTGTGCAAGTTCTCCCACTTTAGAAGATGAGAGAGGCCTGTAATTTTCATCATAGGTATACCTCAACTATGAGAGACAAAATGTGGAAACAAATCCGGACAATCACATTGTCTGATTTGGAAGGAATTTATTTTCAAATTATGGTGGAAAATAAGTATTTGGTCAATATCAAAAGTTCATCTCAATACTTTGTTATATATCCTTTGTTGGCAATGACAGAGGTCAAACATTTTCTGTAAGTCTTCACAAGGTTGTCACACACTGTTGCTGGTATGTTGGCTCATTCCTGCATGCAGATCTTCTCTAGAGCAGTGATGTTTTTGGGCTGTCGCTGGGCAACACAGACTTTCAACTCCCTTGTCAGTATATGGCAGGGTTATAACTCAATATATTTAATAATTATTCTTTAAAATAAACCGACAATCAAGATGCATATACTAAGACCATAAAATTAATATAAATTTCTGAATTCTTTTTATTAGTTGATATTTATAGACACACTGAAATATATTTGTAAGAGCCAGAATATGTCAGATTTTATCATGTTTAAACTGTTGCAATACTCTTTACAAGGCAAACCAAATTGTAGCTTTTTAACTAGCCTTATTCACAATAGAATTTCATTCAATTAACACAATGAGATTCCAAGATATTTAGCTGCTAACATTCAAGCAATACAATTAGCTATTTAGCCCCAATTTATCCTATATAATTCCAATTTAAAACATCAGAAATAGTATCTATTATCTATGCAAAAACCAATTGTCCTTTGCTAATTTATCTAAATTTAAATAAATTCTTAGTTACTTACAATTTAAACCAATTCTGAGTTATAAATCTATACTTGCAAAGATAACACTTAGCATTTATTATTAGTTTTACAATACATGGGCTATGAAGTACAATGTTAAAATACAATTTTTCCTTAAGTCTGCTACTTACAGCATCAATGGATGTTTGTTTAAATATTTAGCATACAAAGGGCAAGCTTAAAACTATCTAGGACTATGAACAGGAATCCAAAATATAAATATGCTCTTTAAATCAGTTGTAATTTAACTGCAGCGACTATGCATATATTTTGTTTTAAATATTTACCTGTAATTAGCAACCTTTTATATACTTTACCAAAAATAAACAAATTGATATCCAGTTTCCAATATTTCTCAACAGGTCCAATTTCACCTCAGAATACCAAAATTGGAGTGTTGTTGCATATGAAGAATAAAAAGTAGCTATTTGCTTATAATAACTGCAGCAGTTATTCGTCCAGGGTTTCAGCAAAACAATTTACCAGCCAAAGTTTAGCCAAAGTTAGCCAGCAGCAGCCTACCTTTTTCTATCTATGCTTGGGGTTAAATCATGTGATATTACCCCACCCCTTTTTTTGTTCAATACCATTATTGGGGAGATTGGGAATGCACAACGGAAGCTTGTTTCGGAATGGTTATCTGGGAAGCATCTCTTTGATTGGCCCTAGAAAATGTCATTTTTAACAGCCAAAGCCTTCTTGCTGTAATACAGGACCTTGGCCATTGGGGGGCAGCAGACAAACAAACAGATATACAGTCCTAACATTCATCTTTGCTACATCTTAAATATCTCCCTATGTAATGATCATTCAAACAATACTATAACATTGCATTAATCACTTACAATATAAATTATTAATGGGGTAGTATCATATCATTTTTCTGATTACCCCAATACCAAACACATTATGTTTTTAACATTATATTATATCAAAGTAATTTATACTGCTAACTGATTAGCTTAAAATCCATTTAAAATAGCATTTGGTTAATTTTTTTCCCCATTCATATAAAAAACACAGCATATTTCATATTCAGTACTGCACTGCATCCCAACATGAATATAAAATATTTCATATTTCTAATAAATCCTGAATGCATGAATCTTGTCTATGGTCCATATTCATAGGACATCTTGTTATTATATGTCTGAAAAATAAAGAGATAGAGAGGTTATTATTCTGACACAGTTAAACATTTTAGACCGACTAAAATAGTCACCTATCAAGCTTAGCAAATACTCATGTAATATTAGAAAATTAGACGATCCTCCAAATTTCTATATTCATGTATAATATGTTGTCTGAATATATATATATATATATATATATATATATATATGGAAATCAGGAGACAGCACTCACTGGTCTTGACAATACTGGATTTATTCAGTGATGTTTCGGAGAATACACCCCTTCATCAGACCAGAGTACATAGAATGAAGCAAACATTTATACTGTTCCATAAGACCCTCCCCCAGTGTGAAATTGCACCAAAAACCACCAAGTGTCAACAAACCCCATACAAATGAAAAACAAATGAATTAAAAAAACAAAAAAACAAAATATACCACAATATACCAAATAAGTGAACATTGCAACCATGTACATATACAGAGCAAGTGGGAATCATAATGCAAACGGTAGATACAATTAAAGATCAAACAGAATATCAATAGAAAAAAGGGGGTGCAATAGTCCTACAAGACTACAAAGACTACAAAATGGAGATTGATAAAGAATTGGCAGATACTGCGACTTATATGGCACTGCCCTGCAACCCGACCATTACCTACAAAGCACAGATTGATGTCCTTATTGAACATGGGGCAGAGATGAATTGGATTGACTCAAGATTACGGGACTGGATGATTACTGACTACCCAATCAGACCAATCCTGTATACACTGCCTAAAATTCATAAACAACTGGACCATCCACCTGGGAGACCGATTGTCTCTGCCAGGGGTTCACTCCTTCAACCTTTGGCCACGTATATAGACTCCATTCTACAACCTATGGTGACTAATATGAGGTCATACCTGAGAGACTCCACTGCATTAATTAAAGACCTAGCTGCACTAACCGAAATACTACCAAGTGATGTTCTGGCTAGTTTGGATGTAGCAAGTCTTTACACTATTATACCTCATGAAATGGGTATGGATATCGTAAGACGAAGTCTGGAAAAACATCCCTACATTGGACCACCAGTTGGGTTCATCATTGATTTACTAGCTCTATGCCTGAAGATGAACTATTTCAAATTTGAGAAGAGATTTTACCTCCAGTTGATGGGAACGGCGATGGGCTCCAATATGGCCCCGGCCTTCGCAAATCTCTTTATGGAACACATGGAGGAGAATGTCTTCAAGGTATATGAACATGAACAGGTACTTTTTTATAAAAGGTACATTGATGACATCATCGTGGTGTGGAGAGGTACTACAGAATCATTCCAGGAATGGGTGAGAAACCTGAATACAATGGGTGACCAGGTGAAACTGAAAGAGGTGTCAAGCTACAAAGAAGTAGATTTTTTAGATCTAAGAATCTATAAATAAGACTCTGGCCTGGGTACAACCCTGTTTAAGAAAGAAACTGACCGTAATACACTGCTGCATGCCTCCAGCTTCCACCCTAGATCTCTTATACGAGCTATTCCAAAAGCGCAGCTACTACGGGTTACAAGAAATAACTCTTCTGACATCAGAAGGAACACCCAGCTGAATGAAATGGAGGAAAGGTTCCGGAACAGAGGCTATAATAATGAACTGATTAAGAAAGCTAGAAAGGATATCACAGAGAACAGGACGAGTGTGGACCCCAAGACCAGAATGAATTTCATCACTACTTACTCCCCAGACACAAGGACACTGGGTATGACATTGAAAGAGAAATGGGACATAATTGAATCAGATGCATCATTACCATACCATGGGTATGGCCCTCCAAGAATTGGTTACAAGAGAGGGAGGAATTTAAAAGACATACTGATGAAAACTGACCCCATTAACAGCTACAGTAAAAAAACCCGACCCACTAAAAAAGGATCATTCAAGTGCCCCAGTTGTGTGACGTGCAATTCAATGCTCCAAGGCAGTCAATTTCGACATCCTCACACGAATGAGTTGTTTAAAATTAAAAATTACCTTACGTGTACCACACAATATGTGATATACATGCTAAACTGCAATTGTGGTTTATTCTACATTGAAAAAACTTCTGATGACATAAAAAAGAGGATGGCGAATCACAGAAGTGCCATACGAGCAGCCATCGATAAGGGGAAGAGTGACCAACCCGTTGCCAGGCACTTTTTGGAGATGGGCCACACGGTATCTGATCTTAGGTTCAAGCTGATTGACCACATCCCACCGCTAAACCGCGGGGGGGGACCATGACAAGCTACTACTCCGTAGAGAGGCTGAATGGATTTATAAATTGAACACAGTCCACCCACACGGCCTTAACATGAGTATCGACTGGCATTGCTTCTTGTGACATCAGAAGACACAGGTACCATCTTTTTGTTCCCTGTAAACACTGTGTTTACTCTCTGTGGTTAGTCCACAGAAACAATTGTGGTTTACTTATCATTTGACTTATTTTTTTACTTTCTGATGTTCTCCATTGCTTTTGGATATTGTGGACATTGATTACCTGGTTTCATCCTTAAGACCCAAACGTGGGCATTTGACATTGAATTCTATGTCTATGTATATACCTGCTATCTATTGGGTTTGTTTATGTGAATACCTGTTTGAAAATTTTTTTTGGTGTGTCATATAACGGAGGTTGCCTTACATTGTGTATTTAGCCATTGGACATTTGGATATGACCGCATACTATATCTTATATATATCTTTTGTGTATTTTTTATGCATTTGGAGTATACATAGCGATCCCTTGAGTTGTGTTGTGTGTGCCTTTTTCCACCCTTGTTTTAATACAATAGGTTAATTGTTTATTTTTTAATTAAATTTGGCTTTTTGTAAACTCAAAATTTGCTTTTTTGATATACTATACATGTACTTTTCTATCCACTGTGCATGTACTCTTCTGTACAATATGCCCCCTTGATTAATTCTTCCGTTTACCATCCGGTGCTAATGGATCTACCAACTATTGATTAGCTCAATATTCCTGCATTTGACCGTGTTAGGGACTGTGTCTGTGCTATATATAGCAGATCAGTTATTTTTACTTTCCCCATATGAGTTATTTTTACTTTCCCCATATGAATTTTTACTTTCCCCATATGAATTTTTACACCGTGTAAGGGTGTCCCTTACAATCTCTGACTATGCGTATCCAGTGATCTCTTTTTCCAGCTGCTCTTGCTGCTGTCTTTAGTTGTTTGTTGCCTGTTGACAACATAGAGGCTTGTCTCCTCTAACCAATTAACTTTCACATAGCGATAGCCTTAGGGGCGTTGCTTAATTGCGATACGCATGTGCAGTACTCCAAGCTTATTGTATCTCCGGTAACACACACAACTCTCCGCGGAGCTATATCCCTCTAAACCCATCAGGTATTTATCTTCTCCTTATCTGTATGCATAGAGTGTTTTACTGGTTACTCCATGTTCATGTGCCTTGATAGCCCCTCTTCCTGCCAGCGCTACATTGATACTAATGAGATAAGTCCCAATACATATACCTTGGACACCCCCTGCTAATATATGCTAATATATGCCTGCAGTGTGATTTCTACTTATAGTCGTTCCGCTATCTTGTCTACCTGCCTGTATGATGGGGATAGTATGCCCTGTATATGTATATATTGCTTGCTCAGTATAGGCCTGTAATAAAATGTTTAATCTAAGCATTGCTCATTGGTCCTGTTAACTGCTGCCCATCCATAACATCTATCTATGCTGAATACTTTTTTCTATTGATATTCTGTTTGATCTTTAATTGTATCTACCGTTTGCATTATGATTCCCACTTGCTCTGTATATGTACATGGTTGCAATGTTCACTTATTTGGTATATTGTGGTATATTTTGTTTTTTTGTTTTTTTAATTCCTTTGTTTTTCATTTGTATGGGGTTTGTTGACACTTGGTGGTTGCCATGGCAACAATTTTGGCGCAATTTCACACTGGGGGAGGGTCTTATGGAACAGTATAAATGTTTGCTTCATTCTATGTACTCTGGTCTGATGAAGGGGTGTATTCCCCGAAACGTCACTGAATAAATCCAGTATTGTCAAGACCAGTGAGTGCTGTCTCCTGATTTCCATATTCTACACCATATTCTAGCACCCTGGCATTTGGAACTAAAGTGTTAGTGAGAGTGCACCTGCCAATACCTGCTGTATATATATATATATATATATATTCATAAAAGAGCTTACCATTGAAAGGATTGGCCGTGTGTTCCAAAAAGGACATTTGGATCAACTGGAAATATATTGCATTGAAGAATCTCTGGTGATATCGTCTGTGCAATAAGTGGGGACACTTTGATATCCATCTGCCCTTTCTTACCTCATACGATTGAGGTTACCTCTGTGAGTAGGGAATACCCTAGGGTTTATTTGTTTTGTATGTGTTTGTATTTATTAAATTGATTTGCACTATGAGAGGTGTTTTTTGTGCGCTTGTCTTTTTAGATTGCTGCATATATATATATATATATATATATATATATATATATATATATATATATATATATATATATATATATATATATTCATTTAATTATCTTGAGTACATGAAGATATTATTCCTTTTGTAAGATTTATTTACTTTTATTTATGCCATACAGGGACTTTAAATGCCAATTTGTCTGGGTTTTCCACATGGGAAACTCCATAGGGGATCATTTGACTTATGGTTGTTAAAAATTACAGTTCTTGAAAATGTTTGTGTTTTCAAACCTTCTCCCAGACGGATCGACTCCTCACCTTGGCAGGAAACCCATATATGGGCATGTATTTTTGAGGCTCCATCATGCTAATTTCCACTTCCTTGAAATTGTGAGCATCTCATTAGGCCTTAAATTAAAAGTTTTATTTTACTGTATTCACTGTATGGGGTAAGGGATGTTTTGAAGTGACTATCTTGCTCTCAGATGTTCTGTTAATCAAAAAAGGGAAATTCATGTTTGATCCCAGATTTATGATATACAAAATAAACATGGCCATTTCTTTTGAAACAATTTGTCTTTCTTTGAAATGACAGCCTGAGATTAAATAGGCCAATTGTCTTCTGATGGGTGAGAGAGGGGGTTTGATTTGCATACAGTGACCTTTTGGAGTTTTACAAATAAAGTGAATTATTTTATGTACACAGCCACATTACCATTAAATAATAATGATACCTGTGTATATCATCTAATAATATTTCAAATACCTTGACACCCTCCAAAGGTTTTCTATGTGGTTGAGATCTGGAGACTGACTAGGCCACTCCAGGACCTTGAAATGCTTCTTACGAAGCCACTCCTTCATTGCCCGGGCAGTGTGTTTGGGATGATTTTCATACTGAAAAACCCAGCAACATTTCAACTTCAATGTCCTTGCTGATGGAAGGAGGTTTGCACTCAAAATCTCACGATACATGGCCCCATTCATTCTTTCATGTACATGGATCAGCCATCCTGTTTCCTTTGCAGAGAAACAGCCCCAAAGCATGATGTTGCCACCCCCATGCTTCACAGTAGGTATGGTTTTCTTTGGTTGCAACTCAGCATTCTCTCTCCTCCAAACACGACGAGTTGTGTTTATACCAAACAGTTCTACTTTGGTTTCATCTGACCATATGACATTCTCCCAATCCACTTCTGGCTCATCAAAATGCTCTCTAGCATACTTCAGATGGGTCCAGACATGTACTGGCTTAAGCAGGGGGACACGTCTGGCACTGCAGGATCTGAGTCCCTGGCGGCGTAGTGTGTTACTGATGGTAGCCTTTGTTACGTTGGTCCCAGCTCTCTGCAGGTCATTCACTAGGCCCCCCCATGTGGTTCTGGGATGTTTGCTCACCGTTCTTGTGATCATTTTGACCCCATGGGGTGAGATCTTGCATGGAGCCCCAGATCGAGGGAGATTATCAGTGGTCTTGTATGTCTTCCATTTTCTAATTATTGCTCCCACAGTTGATTTCCTCACACCAAGCTCCTTGCCTATTGCAGATTCAGTCTTCCCAGCCTGGTGCAGGTCTACAATTTTGATTCTGGTGTCCTTCGACAACTCTTTGGTCTTTACCATAGTGGAGTTTAGAGTGTGACTGTTTGAGGTTGTGGACAGGTGTCTTTTATACTGATAACAAGTTCAAACAGGTGCCATTAATACAGGTAATGAGTGGAGGACAGAGGAGCCTCTTAAAGAAGAAGATACAGGTCTGTGAGAGCCAGAAATCTTGCTTGTTTGTAGGTGACCAAATACTTATTTTCCACCATAATATGCAAATAAATTCTTTCCAAATCAGACAATGTGATTGTCTGGATTTGTTTCCACATTTTGGGGCATATTTATTAAGGTCTGGTGGACCTGATCTGACACTGCGGATAAGGTCGCCAGACCTCGCTGAATTCTGTGAGCAATACGCTCGCCGTATTCAGCATTGCACCAGCAGCTCACAAGAGCTGCTGGTGCAACGCCGCCCCCTGCAGACTCGCGGCCAATGGGCCGCCAGCAGGGGGGTGTCAATCAATCCGATCGTACTCGATCGGGTTGTATTGTGGCGATGTGTGTCCGCCTGCTCAGAGCAGGTGGACAGGTTATGGAGCAGCGGTCTTTGTGACCGCTGCTTCATAACTGCAGTTTCTGGCGAGTCTTCAACAGGGGCCATCAAGCTCCGTACGGAGCTTGTTAAATAGAGCCCTTTGTCTCTCATAGTTGAGGTATACCTATGATGAAAATTACAGGCCTCTCTCATCTTCTTAAGTGGGAGAACTTGCACAATTGGTTGCTGACTAAATACGTTTTTGCCCGACTGTATATATTCATGTGTTAATATGTATATACACATATAAAGACATAAAAATATATCTATTTATTCATATATATTTTTTTTTTTTAAATTCCAACGCTGTGTGACTTACCCCCTGTGCTAGGTGCTTTGCCGTGTCTCACGTCATGAGAATGAGGCTCGCATTGGAGTCTATGAAATTACGCTCTCGTGAGTACAATGCTTCCAGGCAATGCAAGCACAAGGTCCCATTCACATTGCGCTTAAATTGTAATACCAGAGCACATTTGCGTTCGCTGGTATTACTCAGTGGAGTGCTAATATCGCGCTTGCAAAAGTGCAATTTTGTGCTCCAGTCGTAATCTAGGCCTTTATGGTGAATTTTGAGTTTAATGTACCTTTTACTTCAGACATGGGGGCATATTTATCAATGTGCGAGCGGACATGATTCTAAGTAGCGTATCATGTCCGCTGCACATCGATAAATGCCGACAGCATACGCTGTCGGAATTTATCATTGCACCAGCAGTTCTTGTGAACTGCTGGTGCAATGCCGCACCCTGCAGATTTGCAGCCAATCGAGCTTGATAAATATGCCCCATGGTGTGTTCCCATGTGTTACAATGACAAGGGAGAGATTATATTCCATCTGAAAAGCTTACCAAGAATGTATCTACAAAAACCTATTTATACTATGAAACTGATGTTTACAAAATAATTTTGGTATGGGGTATCAGTTTGCTTGCATTTACAGTGTATCAGAGACATTGTGCTAGATTAATGAGCACTCGTTACGCTTCTGAGGGTCTTGTTATGGCTTGATCATGTTCAAAATTCATTGAGGCTTGTGTCACCTGTGTTTCACAGTCACGTGTGGGCGATTTTGTCACAAGCATATACAGTTGTGTTAAGTGCCCCAATACTTGATATCTCATACCGCATAGAAGAAACGCAAGCAACAAGGAAAAACAGTAATTACAACTGGAAAACTTGGAAAACACATTTCCAAAACATGCTCTGTAAAGCGGTGTAAAGGTTAATTATTCACATTTCTTTCTTTTATAGAACCACATTTGTTTTGGTAATCTTGTGGGCTTAAATATAGGGTCTGAACATTATCAAAGTTTTATATTGTGCCTATGTTAGAGGGAGATGTTTTATAGAGTTTTTTATTTTTATTTTTAACTTTGTTTTCATGTGGGGTTTTTTTGTAAGATTTTCAATGCATTTTTGTGGTGCTGGAATCTTTGACATTGAAAATCTTTCTATGTAGTTAGGAGTTAAAGCTTGTACAAGAGAAGTGGCTGAACTTACCACTTGCTGCTCTGACAAGGGAAGGGCACACATCTCTATGAGTTCAATAAAGTTGCAGCTAGTTATTCTTAGTGAGATATTAGTTTTACACATTAAAGTGACAGTCAACTCAATATTTTGTATTGTTTAAAAAAATATATAATCCCTTTATTACCCATTTCCCAGTTTTGCACAGAAAACATGGTTATATTAAAGGAACAGTCTAGTCCAAAATAAACTTTCATGATTCAGATAGGGCATGTCATTTTAAACAATTTTCCAATTTACTTTTATTACCAATTTTACTTTGTTCTTTTGGTATTCTTAGTAGAAAGCTAAAACTAGGAGGTTCATATGCTAATTTCTAAGCCCTTGAAATGCTCTTCTCTCAGGGCATTTTCACCATTTTTCACCACTAGAGTGTGTTAGTTCATGTGTGTCATATAGATAACACTGTGCTCACGCACATGGAGTTCAGGTGAGCCAGCTCTGATTGGCTAAAATGGATGTCTATCAAAAGAACTGAAATAAGCGGGCAGTCTGCAGAGGCTTAGATACAAGGTAATCACAGAGGTAAAAAGTGTATTTATATTACTGTGTTGGTTGTGCAAAACTAGGGAATGGTTAATAAAGGGATTATCTATCTTTTTAAACAATAACAATTCTGGTGTAGACTGTCCCTTTAATACACCTTTTACCTCTGTGATTACCTTGTTTCTAAGCATCTTCTGATAGCCCCCTGATCACATGACTTTAAATGTATTATCTATTGACTTGCATTTAAGCCAATTAGTGCTGTGTTTTTAGAATCCATGGGCGTCAGCACAATGTTATCTATACGGGTCACATGAACTAGCTTACCCTGTTGTGAAAAGCAAATACAAACGCATGTGATCATGGGGCTGTCTTTAGGGACTTAGAAACAGACAGAAATGTAGAGGTTTAAAGGTTATACAGAATATTAATATAACAATGTTGATTGTGCAAAGCTGGGGAATGGGTAGCAAAGGCATTATCTATCTTTTTAAACAATAACCGTTTTTGTGCTGACTGTCCCTTTAACTGCATAACACAACTAACTATTACAGGTTTAGTCATTTTGAGTTTAAGTTAATCAATTACCAAGTACTGTATATTTCTTTATCATGATTCAGAGCATACCTTTTTACGTAATTTTCCAATTTACTTCTATTATCAAATTTACTTCATTCTCTTGGTATTTTGTTTTGAAGGAGCATCAATGCACTACTGTGAGCTAGCTGAGATTATCGGTTGAGCCAATGGCAGAAGGCATATATGTGCAGCCACCAATCAGCAGCTAGCTCACATTGCTGCTCCTGATACCAAAAGAACAAAGAAAATTATATAATAAATGTAATTTGGACAGTTGTTTAAAATTGCATGCTCTATCTGAATCCTGAAAGTTTAATTTTGACTTTACTGTCCCTTCAATTATGATATATCTAAAACCTTATTCATGCATATATCAGCTGCTTATATTTGCTTAGAGTACATAAAGATAATAATATATATCCCAATCTATTTATTTCTCATATATATATATTGCAATGTTTTGGTTTTCTTCTCTGTGAATTATGTATAAAAATTAGGAACAACATTACAGTCCAAATTTTATTGTGGTTCTAGCAAACAGTAATAGACATTAAAGATTTTTTTTTTATTTGTTATATGTATTTTGTCCTTTACTGTTACTTTCAATTTCAATTTAAACAGCTCTAATTTAACCTTTTTCAATCAAAGATATTTTTAATATTGTAACATTATTATTATCGGTTATTTGTAGAGCGCCAACAGATTCTGCAACGCTATAAACATAGGCGGTATACAAGGTAACATTTATAGGGATCGAATAGGTAGAGGGCCCTGCCGAGAGTCGCACTATTGTAGTCAGCTCTTAAAGTGATCTGCAAACAGTTGGGCTCTTAGGCTTACATGCTAAGGGGTTTCATGGTGGATAGTAATGGAGGAGAGGAACTGGTATTAGGAAAGGTTAGTGTAAGTAGTATGCATCCCTGAACAGTAGAGTCTTTAGAGAGTGCTTGAAGCTTTCAAAATTAGGGGAGAGTCTTGTGGAGCGAGGTAGAGAGTTCCATAAGATTGGAGCCAGTCTGGAGAAGTCCTGTTAATGGGAATATGAGGAGGTAACAACAGAGGAGGAGATTGTGAGCAGAGCAGAGGGGCGGGAGATTATCTAGACACAAGGGGGCCGATTTATCAAGGGTCGAATGACCCCCCTGATGCCCCTGTTTCCGCGCGAGCCTTCAGGCTCGCCGGAAACAGCAGTTAAGAAGCAGCAGTCTTAAGACTGCTGCTCCTTAACTCGTCCGCCGCCTCTGAAGCGGCAGACAGCAATCAACCCGATCATATACGATCGTGTTGATTAACACCGCCTGCTAGTGGCCGATTGGCCACAAATCTGCAGGGGGCGGCATTGCACAAGCAGTTCACCAGAACTGCTTGTGCAATGTTAAATGCTGACAGCGTATGCTGTTGGCATTCAGCAATGTCGGGCGAATATGATTTGCTACAGCGAATAATGTCCGCCCGCCATTTGGTAAATCAGCCCCAAGGTCTGAGATATAGGGGGGAGCAGTTCAGTTGAGGGCTTTGTATGTCAGAGCCAGAATTGTGTGCTTAATCCTGGAGGCAAAAGGAAGCCAGTGAAGGGATTGGCAGAGAGGGGCAGCAGATGAAGAGCGACGTGTATGGAAGATATCTAAAAGCTATTGTTATATAAATATACAAATATATATGTGTGTGCTTGTGTGTATTTATCTCTCTCTCTCTCTCTCTCTCTCTATCTATCTATCTACCATCTCTATCTATAAAACATATTTTTAACATTAAATGTCTCTTTAAAACCAAAGAACAAAAACTGTTCATACAAGCCAATAAAATGAATAATTTAAATGTTCTTGGAATCTGTTGTCAGCATGAGTGATTTATTACCCTGTCAAAGGGAGCATCTATATAAGCGTAGGAGTTTTTACACAAATTTATGCTAAATGACATCTTGAGATTTCACAGAATAGCACTGGTGACTGAATCTTTACTTTAATACTTTCTGATGTATTTCCCCTGTGGAATTAATTTGCTTTAGTGAATATGGGTCTGCAGTTATATTGCAGATCTATTGTGAGTATTTCAAATGTCAGTAGTGCAGCACAGGGAAATTCTGATAATCTCAACTACATTTTCTCCATAGCAATAAAGACTTGAGAAGGATATTAAAAGCTTTCTTTTTCCTATTGCCCAACAATCAACTCTGTACCTTTGGTAATTGTTAATCCTAGTTTCAGGCTCATAAACACGCAAAAACATGTTAGGTACTAAAGGAAGTAAAGCTGGCCTCAACATGTTTATTAAGGGGCCATTATACTGTTGAAATGAGATGTTCTAATCCATGTAATATTATCACTAGTGATGCTTTAATGCTTTGGGGCCTATTTATTATGTGTCTGTCCGACATGATCCGATCAGCGCATTCAGCATTGCTCTCCGCATTCAGCATTGCACCAGCAGCTCTTGTGAACTGCTGGTGCAACGCCACCCCCTGTAGATTTGCGGTCAATCGGCCACTAGCAGGGGGGTGTCAATCAACCCGATCGTATTCGATCGGGTTGAATTGCGGCGATGTCTGTCCGCATCCTCAGAGCAGTTGGACAGGTTATGGAGCAGCTGTTTTTAGACCGCTGCTTCATAACTGGTGTTTCTGGCGAGCCTGAAGGCTTGCCCGAAACACGGGGCTTCAAGCTCCATATGGAGCTTGATAGATAGGCCCTAGGTGTTTAACCCCAAAAAGGTGTTAAACACATGCTTAAAGTCACACTCAGGACCCACAGAGCTGAGTGTGGAAACTGCCTCTGATCCAATCAGCAGCAATAGTTGCACAGCTGACTTATGTGACTAATGCTGCTGATTGAATCAGCTGTAGATTTTGTTCATGACCGGCAGTGCATTGCAGGTCCTGAGCAGGACTTTTAGCATATATTAAACCCCTTGGCAGGGTAAAACATGTGACATTTCAGCATCTCTGGTATTATATTACATGCTCTAACAAATTAGAGCATGTAATTTTTACACTATAATGGCCCTTTACATATTCTAATTTTACAAAATTAGTATCAAATACAATCAAACCATATAAAACATAGCAGATATCCTAAACTTTTAATGATCAAAAAATGGTGCTAGCCAGACTCCCTCAGACCTTGAAAACATGGTTGTTTTAACTTCATCATCTGAAGATAGAAAAAATCTCCACCATCTTTGTTATTCCCTATACTCTTAGCACTCCAAGAAAACTCTGTTCCCAGGGAGCTGACCCATGGATAGGTTACCACACTACCCAAAATTGGTTGTGAAAAAAATTACCGAAGGACTCCAAGCCCATTGCTATTGCAATAATGACCTTCTTTGTTTTAGTTTTTGTTATAAACTAGAGATATATTAAAATAGAGAGTAGACAGGTGGGGATGTTGTCATGTCGCAAATAAAATGACAAGAATTCCTTCTTCCTTCTGATCTAAATATCCTCACCAAACACCCACCCAAAAGGGAACCACTAAATGAACTCCTTTCCTCCAAAAGTCAAAGGCTCCATAGTCCTATGTTCTGCCACATATCCAGGTTCCCACCTTCTCTTATAGTAGGTTGGAAGATACCCATTAATGATAAAATTACACTTGCATGTTTATAGGTACCAGTGTTAATGTGGCAGCTCATTAAAACTTATAATTGAAGTATGTATGAATACATTGCAATTTTGAAATAAGTAATTTTGCAGTATTTATATGGCTTCTAGTGAAATCAATCACTGTTTACGTTTACTGTGCATGGAACATATACGTGGTATACGATCTGTAAACAGTTCTTGAGTGGTGTTGGAAAGGTTAAATTCCATATTATTACTAGTTTTAGAAGCTGTAAATGAAAACAGCGTAGAGTCAGTTCAATAGCAACAAGACTAAAATATAAAAGTACTTTTTGCAAGTCTCATTGATAGTAACAACTATAACCATTAAAATGATAGCAAAGGTAAAGTAAATGAAGCACTCTTTATCAATTAAATGGTCACTAAAGTCACAATTAACCTTTCATGATTCAGACAGAGCAGGCAGTTTTTGGAGACTTTCTAGTAGCATCCATTATTTCTTAATTGTGCTCAGTCTTTTTAAATATACATTGTCTGAGGCAACAAGCTCCTCCTGAGCATTTGCAAGAGTTCATATTGTATTTGTTTGAGTCTCTGACTAGCTTATGACTGTCACATGACACAGAGGCCCGAGATTATGCAATTATACTGCCTGTATTGGTCCTTTAAGGCAGTGCCCACATATTGCAGACATAGGTTTTATCTTTGAAATCGACAGCTAGCTTACCTAATGTTTTCCGGGTGTAACTGTTTAGACAGTCTCAGCCAATTGCTCTTCTGCAGTCAATATTTATTTCTGATAAGGTGGGCGGTGCAGTCATTGAGAAGTCATACTGCCCGCTTACTGAATAGTGATTTTGCAATGAATTGATTGGTGCAACCACTTGTCAATCTTTAAAAAATATATATCTATATTGATAGATGGATAACCTTGCTTGATTTCACAAAGTATGTTCACTAAATGTCAGTTTATAGATTTTTGAATGCAAATACATTCTTGTAATGTTCAAAATATGAGGGACGGAGAAATGTTGCATTTCAAGGAGCTCCTTCATAATACGTTGGTTCTTTGAATCAGTGAGTCCTACACATAAGCATGTGTATAATGTAATGTGCCTGTAGCCAACACACCCTGCATATAAGAAAGTCTGGGCACTCAAGTTTGAATTTACTGTATATCCTATAGTGTTAGGTTGTTTGGAAATTCCTTACTTGGTATCAAACGCTAGTATATAAAGAGCAAAGTGTTTCCTTCAGAGTGAATGTTGGCATTCAAAAATCAAATGTAACAATTCAAATATTCAAATTTGGCATTCATTCGATTCAATCGGCCCCCATGGGTGAAGAACACTTGGCAAGTGGCCCCTAGATAAATTGAGCTTGACACTCCAGCTGTAGACTAACTAAAATCAAACTAGATTATAATCACAATGTGTATTAGTGCTAATATAAGCCACAAAAAATGTCTATATATTGTGTATGTGTCTTTTTTATATAAATAAGTTATTTCCTTCCAGTAAAGCTAACTGCACAAGAAGTCATAGCATACCTGACAATGTTATGTCTTTTTCCTTTATGCCTTGAAGATTGAAAATATTGATTCTCTAAAAGAGCAGGTTTCATGGCATTGATACATTTTACAACTTGCTGAAAATACTGGATAATATTTTTTGAATGTTGTGTACCTTTCTTTTTTTGAAAGAAAAAAATAAAAACTTTCCTGGTACAGATAGAGTATGCAATTTTAAGAGATTTTTCAAGTTATTTCTATAATCAAATGTACTTGTTCTGTTGGTATCCTTTGTTGAAAAGCATACATAGGTAGGCTCAGTCTTTGCAGGGGTTCGTATTTGTTTGTCTGCTTGCCCACACTTGGCTTTACCTATGTGCTTACATCGGTTTTGTCGCTGTACTTTTTTAACCATTACATACATTAAACTTGGTATTTTTATTGGTATCCTTGTGCAGTGCCTGCATCCTTTGTACATCGTTAAACATAAATTATATGCGAACAAAAGTGCAACAATAAAATGTTCTACATCATTAGCACATTTCTTTTTTACATCTTTATTTCCCTTTAATTATAAGTATGATAAAATGCAGTGGGCATTTATTGTATATTTTGCCACTAATTTCAGTTTGAATTGTTTTTCTACTCCCCTAGACAGGTTACAGTGTGTCTTGCAGAATCTGGAACCTGAATTCTACAGAATTTAACATAGTAATTGCTTGATCAGTTAAGGAGCTTTTTTATATATGTTCCTAACTGACTACAAAAAAGGAATAAATATACTCAGGAGGCTTTACAAAGAGTACATTCAACACTGCAAAATAATGCAGATTTTGCTAACAAAAGACGTTTTATCTGCCTATAAAGCATTTCATTTGTATGCAGATTATTTGCAATGCAGATGTAGCTGCAGATGCTTATATTAATAATTCACATTCTAATAATAAATGGATTCCTGAGATATATTTTATACATAACCTATATCTTCTGACCTGCTTGTGAACAGACATTGGACCCTTGTTCTTCCAGAGCACAAACCAATTCTCACATGTGAAACAGCTAATATTCAAAGAAGAACTTTGAAGATATTTTTTTAAAAAGTTTTAAAAGACAAATAAACAATAAGATTAGCTTTGCAGCATCAGCTGTTTCCTCCTTGACAATACAGGGCTAATGCCATATTGCTCCCGGGACAGTACTAAAGATTCATTACTGCAGCTCATGCAAGTTTGCCTTTCAGCTTCTTATTAGACACTATCGGCTAGATTACGAGTTGTGCATTAAGGTAAAAAAGCAGCGTTAACAGGTCCTAACGCTGCTTTTTTACGCCCGCTGCTATTACGAGCCTTGCAGGTATAGGTGTACCGCACACTTTTTTGGCCTTACTACAAACCAACTTACGTAAATTTCATAAAGGCTTTTTTCTATGGGTATTATGAGTTTGTCCTGGGAGGCCAATAAGTGAGCGGTATAGCCTCTACCGCCAAGATTCGTAATGCATTTTAAAGTCAGTAGTTATGAGTTTTACGCTACACTAAAGTGATAAAAAGTACACTAACACCCATAAACTACCTATTAACCCCTAAACCGAGGCCCTCCCGCATCGCAAAAACTAAAATAAAAATATTAACCCCTAATCTGCCGTTCCCGACATCGCCCCCACCTACATTAGATAAACTATTTGTATGAGAGATATAATAAAGTTTTTAGTAAAGAATTCCACAAAGTTATATTCAATATTAACTCCAAAAAAAAATAATTCTCAGAGATTACTCTTAATGTTTAAAAAGTTCCATATCATTCATACTTTAAACTTTTATTAATTAAACTAGGAACATACATGCACACAGTGGCAGAGAAGAAAGGTTAAAAACACTTAAACCCAGTTGGAGAGTAAATAATGATTGGCTCAATTCATCATATGTCCACGTGCCACTAATATAGTAATCTATAGTAAGCTAAACCCTTACAATCCGAGGGCTAAATTACTTTTATTTATTAATAACTGTTATAGTGGGCACCATGAGTAATGTGCAATTATTGAGACATAAATTCTATTATCAACTAGGCAAGCAAGTTAAAAAGCGACAGACAGGAGAGACACAGCTGCTCCTGCTGGACCCTGACGCGCGTTTCACAGAAAGCAGGCTCGCAAGAAACAGCAGTTGTGAAGCAGCGGTCACAAAGACCGCTGCTCCATAACCTGTCCGACCTGCTCTGAGCAGGCGGACAGACATCGCCGGAAATCAACCCGATCGAGTTGGCCGCGAGTCGATTGGCCGCGAATCTGCAGGGGGCGGTATAGCACCAGCAGCTCTTGTGAGCTGCTGGTGCAATGCTGAATACCGGGAGCGTATTGCTCGCCGTATTCAGCGAGGTCTGGCGGACCTGATCCACACTGTCGGATCAGGTCTGCCAGACCTTGATAAATAGGGGCCTTTGTGTGTGTATATATATATATATATATATATATATATATATATATATATATATATAATCTATAGATTATTTATAATTTTGTATTTTTTTATTTTGCCTTAAAATAAATTTTCATGTGCGCAATCCCAACACAGACATAAAACACAAAACTAGAATTACGTTATGCATATTTTACATTCCTATGTTCTTCACATAGATTTTTTTTTTATTATTAAATATATATTTCAACATATATATATATATTTATATTATAGCACTTTTCATTCAAAAACATGGTCATATAACATATACCTATTAACCCTTATAAATATTTTGGTGAATGTTTATATCACAAATTATTATCAGATAGTGTTTACCTTTAAGTGTATTTATGTTGTGTTTGGTGCAACTTTTTTTAACTCACTACCCTTTTCGCAAGGTTTTAAGTCGAGCTAACCTGACAAGAGTAAATCGCATTTGTGCTCTCGCATTTTCTCATTTACTAACCACTTGTAATACAAGCGCTATTTCCATTGCGTACAAAAAGCCAAAAAGAAAAATCAATCTCTCTCGCACACAAAAGTTAGCGCGCCACTTTGTAATCTAGCCCTGTAGGTGTATTCAGGTAACTTATTAAAAATATTAATATTTTTGTGCATACATATTTCAATATAAAAATAAAAATATGGTTCAACTCAATCTTTTAAATTATAAAACATATACACAACATAAAAAATGCCTAATTGTCATGACAATAAGTTGTTCCAACTTTCAAAAATAAATCATAATTATATGAAATAATTGCACAAGTTATATGCTAATTTTAATAATGAATAAACCTGTATTCGAATCAAGCATATTAAAGGGACATGAGACCCACATTTTTTCTTTCATGATTTAGAAAGAGAATGCAATTTTAAACATCTTTCTAATTTACTTCTATTATCTAATTTGTTTTATTCTCTTGATATTCTTTGCTGAAAAGCATATCTAGATATGCTCAGTAGCTGCTGATTGGTTGCTGCACATAGAAGCCTCGTGTGATTGGCTCACCATGTGCATTGCTTTTTCTTCAACTAAGGATATCTAAAAAATTAAGCAAAATAAATAATAGAAGTAAATTGTAATGTTGTTTAAATTTCTATTCTCTATCTGAATCATGAATGAAAGATGTTGGGTTTAGTGGCCCTTTAAGCAATCATCACCAATATTGAATTAATCAGCTTTTTGTGTTATTTTCAAGTTTGCTGCATCTATTTTGCTTTCTTGAAGGTCTGCAAACCCCCATAGAAATCTGTGAATCTGCAGGTCTTGTGAGAGATTGGAATGGCTTAGAATAAAAAGGTTTCATGCAATGCTTTTTCATGGTGGTTCAAATAAATTAAATCACACAATGATTGCAATATTTGATACTTAAATATACTGAAATAACATTTGAATACTGATTTCTGTAGTTGTTAAAATCTTCTAGAATCAACATTCAAATGTTTGAATAATCAGATGTTAAATTATATAATAGAATGTCACATTTGATAAAGGGAAAAGTTTGTTAATGTATTTCTTATATTTAACGTTAATTTAGAACTGGAAAAGAGACACGTGTTTGGTATTTTTAATAAATGTGCCTTTAATTAATACCAAACTACTGTATAAGACCATGCAGTGCAAGTAAAAGGATACAAAAACTCATCAGTATCATCAACAATAATTTACTGGAATATTTATGTATCATTTAAATAAATACTTGAAACCGACGTGATATTTATTAATTAACAGCTCATATAAAAATGATAACAGCATGTTCAAAAAAGGATTAAAGAACCACTTATGGTTATATTTTACGGAATACGAGAACAAAATGTAACCAATAAATCAAAAACAGGAGTCATCTTCTTTACCTCTTGTAATCTTATACTGTCAACCTAATAGATTATTGCAACAGCATGTTCCTTCTGGTAACATATTGCAATGAACTGCAAAATCGTATTTGCTCCTTAAATGAACATACTCTTTAGTCTTGGAAATGTGCACAGCTTTGAGCAGGAACTCCAACATAAAAACCTAGTTGAAAAAATAGAATGACATGGTCATTATTTCTTCTTTGCACCCATTAGGAACTCAGCTACGAGTACTGAATATTCCTTGAAAATGTTGTGTAACAGTGATCATAACATGTCCATGTTTTAAATCACTTTGCCTAAGAAGTGTTTTAAGAGTTCCACTCAGACTTTTAATTTTTAAAAAGACAAAATTCAATGATTTAGAGAAATCGTTGAATAACATAAATTGGGACAAAGTATTCTCTAATAAAAATACAGAGGATAAATGGATAACATTTAAAACTTTATAAAATAAATATACATATCAACACATACCACATGGTTATAAAAGTAAAATAAATAAATCAAAGCCAATGTGGCTAAATAAAAATGTGGTAAGAGAATATGGTAAAAATGTAGGGCATTTAAATAATTCAAAGAAAATAGTACAGAATTAAAATTCCAAATATATTAGGAATGTAGCAAAGTATGCAAAAAAAGAAAACAAATCAGACAAAATTTAACATGAAATATATTAATTGCAAAAGATAAGTGAAAACCATAAAGATTTTATGAATACATAAATGGCAAAAAAAATCTGTGAAGGAAAATTTAGTGAATTAAAATGTGTGATGGGTAGCATTATTAACAGTGACAGATTGAAAAAATTATAATACACAGGGCATCCCCAGCAGTACTAGTAGGGTGCTATTGCAAATTATTTTTTCTTAGTGGCAGGTAGAAGGCTTAAGTATTCAATGCAGACATCCCAACCTGTAAAAATATATTTCAGGGAGGTTTCCCCCGCGCCCCACACTATACTACCTCACTGCATGCCAACCTCACTATAGTACCTCACTGTACCACCTCTGTTTAGTACCTCACTGTACCATCTCTGTATAGTACCTCACTGTACCACCTCTGTATAGTACCTCACTATAGTACCTCACTGTACCACCTCTGTGTAGTATCTCACTGTACCATCTCACTATTGTACCCCCCAGCACCCCCAATTCAGAATTCATCAGTGCTCCAATTATGAAATAGTTGAAAATGATATCACATTATAGAGTATAGGAGTCTGCACAATATAGAGTATGGGAGTCTGCACAATATAGAGAGTATGGGAGTCTGCACAATATAGAGAGTATGAGAGTCCGCACAATATAGAGAGTATTGGAGCCTGCACAATATAGAGAGTATGGGAGCCTGCACAATATAGAGAGTATGGGAGCCTGTACAATATAGAGAGTATGGGAGCCTGCACAATACAGAGAGTATCTTCACAATATAGAGAGTATGGGAGTCTGCCAAATACAGAGAGTATGGGAGTCTGCACACTATAGAGACCATAGGAGTCTGCACAAGATAGAGTGTATAGGAGTCGGTATAACTCACCTATATCAGGTCTGCTGCTGTCTCACACCGCACTAGAGATCAGGAAGGGGGCGAAATGTCTAGAGAGGAACGCAGAAACTATTTACATTGAGCTATAATGGAACAGTGACACCTTGAGGTAGAAATGAAAAGTGCAGGCACAAATTTGATTTTCTCTGGCACCGCTATTTCCGGGAGATTGTGTTTAATTTGTAGGTGTCTGGGAGCAGCTTTTTCAATGCGAGAGACTCCCGGACCTTCCGGGAGAGTTGGGATGTCTGTAAATGTGTTCTTTTCTTCTGTACACATAAAAGAGGAAACAGTGGGAGATGCTTTGGAAACAAGCTAGAACATACAAGCCCATACTGTTAACTGGGTTATCTCTAGAGGATGACAGGAAAAAACTGAATAATATTAAGGTAAATAAAACTCAAGGCCCAGATGGAATATACCCAAGGGTTTTACAGGAACTTAGCACTGTTATGGCCAAACCTCTGGTAGTTTTTTAAAACTCATAATCCTCAGGCATAGCACCCTGGGAATGGCACAAAGATGATGTGGTGACACTTTTTAAAAAGGAAAACAGGGCTGACCCACAAAGCTATATACCAGTTAGTCTGACATTGATAATGGGAAAGATACTTGAAGGGGTTTTAAGGGATTATATTGCTAAGTATATTAGAGCAAACAAAAGCATGCATGGTTTTATGAAGAATAGATAATGTCAAAATAATTTAATTAGATTCTATGAGGAAGTAAGTAAAAATATAGTTAAAGGGGAATCAGTTGATGTGATATACTTGGCTTTTGCAAAGGCGTTTGATATAGTGCCACATGAGAGATTAATGTACACAATTAAGGGACTGGGAATAGCTGGAAATATTAGCTCATAGATAAATAACTGGATAAAACACAGGGAGCAAAACGTTAATGTAAACGGATCATACTCAGATTAGACAAAGATAATCAGTGGTGTCCCCCAGGGATCAGTACTGGGCCCTGTTCTTTTTAATATTTTTATTAATGACTTGGAGAAAGGAATAAATAGCAACATCTTTATTTGTTGCAGATGATACATAGTTTTGTAAGATCATTAGTTAAAGGGACACTGAACCCAAATTTTTTCTTTCGTGATTCAGATAAAGCATGCAATTTTAAGCAACTTTCTAATTTACTCCTATTATCAAATTTTCTTTATTCTCTTGGTATCTTTATTTGAAATGCAAGAATATAAGTTCTATTTTTGGTGAACAACCTAGGTTTTCCTTACCGATTGGTGAATAAATTCATCCACCAATAAAAAAACTGCTGTCCAGAGTTCTGAACAAAGAAAAAAGCTTAGATGCCTTCTTTTTCAAATAAAGATAGCAAGAGAACGAAGAAACATTGATAATAGGAGTAAATTAGAAAGTTGCTTAAAATTGCACGCTCTATCTGAATCGCAAAAGAAAAAATGTGGGTTCAGTGTCCCTTTAATTAGGATGACATTAGAAGAATAGTCAGGTAAATGGAAAATAAGATTTAATTCTGGAAAATGCAAGGTTCTACATTTTGAAAGTATAAATAAGCAGGCAACCTATTATTTAAATGGCACACTACGAATACAGTGGCACCACACTGGCAATCTTTTCTATGTTAGGGTTAGCTGACACGGTATATATATCGTGTCGTCAGTGATAATTTTAGCAGAAAAGTGGTGCTGTGCAGTATTGAATAAATTGAACAAAAGAGAGGAGAGAACCTCCCAAAGGGCTGCACCTATAGCACTCTATGCCTTGACTAATTGGTAGAGAAGTTGGGAAAGTTAAAACATAACTTTTAATACTATAATTTAAAATAAAGGATTGTTAAAAACAAACCAAGGAGCTGAAGGCCACTTTCCCTCTAAAGTGTTAATATTCAGCCTTTGATGTGTGAATAATAATAATGGGAAAGTGCACAGGAAGGCTATTTTGTTCCACGACCACTAGCAGGAAATTACCCTGGGATCTAAGTTACTGGTAAAGAGCTGTCTGTTATATCTATAAACAGTGATGTTATGAGTTATTAGTATACTGTAGATCAGAGCTCATAATATTGTCTCAAGTGATCTTGTCTAATAGTGTACCATTGCTATAAGATGTGGGTAAAGATTATGCATTCAAGATGTTAGTATATATGTACAGACAAAGAACCTAACGTAGGTATATTACTGGTAATAAATATCAATTTGAGCCTCTTAGAAGTTACTTGTCTCTGGCAGTGTAAATTCTAGATTCTGCTTGTGTTGTCAAACCCAGTTACATAGAGATAGGATCCTTGAGTATAGGTATCTGAGCTTTATTAAAATTGTTTATGAGTATAGCACAGGTCAAAGTTCACAATGTTATATTATATCATATTCTCATGTTATATAACACAATTTTGAAGTATCAGGGATATTCAAGTAGTTTTAATATAGGGTTATTTGAACAAGCCTGAGTCAATGATTTCCACTGAGTGTTTAACAACAGTTACAAAGAGATCATTATTTAGTGGCAGTGTGAATTGTTGTTCATGTTTATACTATAAATCTCAGTTGAGTTGGGTTATAATGTTAGAGATGAGGGTATTGAGTATTACAGCTTGTTGTTGCTGTAATTAACATAATATTACAATTAGATTTCTCATGATTCTTGCAGATAGTATTTCTCTAGATTGCGAGAGTACTAATTTTCACTCTTTGCTTTTCCAATATTACTGATATAGGCACAATAATAGTGCCTTATAAGTAATAGAGCTGTGGTTCAATATTATCTGTTAATGTCTTCAAATGTGGAACTTATCAGCTTCGAGTTTACTGACAACTTCCTGTATTTATTTTACCGGTGTATTATCCGGTTAATAGATTCCAGCTAGTACGTTATTTATTAAGTCATAAACTGGTTAAGCAATAAAAGTGTGCTGGTTTAAGTGTGTATACACTAGTGTCCAAGAGGGTCTATTGTAGTACTAGAATGTGTACGGTATATATTATCTGATATAGAAAGTAAATACAAACTGCAGATAACTGTAGCTAATTGTTAATTCTGTTGTCACCCCACATACTACTATATAACCGCTAGGTTCAAGTAATATTTGAAGACAGGATGTGCCAGTAAGTGGCTCGGTAATATTTTTCTAAGTTAGATAGAAATATTATATCGATCTGTCAATAGAGAAACCCGTTACTGGGTGTTCAGCCAGCAGGCTTTTCAATGTATAATGAGCTGCTATGATAATGGGTATTTGTCGGTTTGAATTGAATCCTGTGATTTACTTAGGTGGCTTGTTATAGTACCGGAATATATCCGGTATGTGTAGTAATTATATAGAAGTAAAAAAGCCGGAGTTTAAATCCCCACCAGGTAGCGCTAACTAATAACTATAATATTGGTATCTAGAGAGTGTAGTCACTAACGTACTGTTAATAGTTTCAGTGGATCTCAACTTGTAGTTAGCTCAGTGGTGTTTCTAAATAATGACAGCGTAGCTGTGAGTATTATAGTTGCCGCTTACTGCGGTCTTTGTATTCCGCTGTATTCAGCAGTGTGAACGCTGTGTAGTTATACCAGCTAGTTAGTTAACAAAAGTAAGGTCTCTGTGAATAAATATTTATATTATACGCCCGCCTGTGCAGGCCAACAGTTCTGGTTAAAGTTTTAAAAATAATAGAGCATCCCAGAGCTCTATAACCCCCTGACGCGTTTCATCCGTATAGGTGGGGATTTAAACTCCGGCTTTTTTACTTCTATATAATTACTACACATACCGGATATATTCTGGTACTATAACAAGCCACCTAAGTAAATCACAGGATTCAATTCAAACCGGCAAATACCCATTATCATAGCAGCTCATTATACATTGAAAAGCCTGCTGGCTGAACTAGTACTACAATAGACCCTCTTGGACACTAGTGTATACACACTTAAACCAGCACACTTTTATTGCTTAACCAGTTTATGACTTAATAAATAACGTACTAGCTGGAATCTATGAACCGGATAATACACCGGTAAAATAAATACAGGAAGTTGTCAGTAAACTCGAAGCTGATAAGTTCCACATTTGAAGACATTAACAGATAATATTGAACCACAGCTCTATTACTTATAAGGCACTATTATTGTGCCTATATCAGTAATATTGGAAAAGCAAAGAGTGAAAATTAGTACTCTCGCAATCTAGAGAAATACTATCTGCAAGAATCATGAGAAATCTAATTGTAATATTATGTTAATTACAGCAACAACAAGCTGTAATACTCAATACCCTCATCTCTAACATTATAACCCAACTCAACTGAGATTTATAGTATAAACATGAACAACAATTCACACTGCCACTAAATAAAGATCTCTTTGTAACTGTTGTTAAACACTCAGTGGAAATCATTGACTCAGGCTTGTTCAAATAACCCTATATTAAAACTACTTGAATATCCCTGATACTTCAAAATTGTGTTATATAACATGAGAATATGACCTAATATAACATTGTGAACTTTGACCTGTGCTATACTCATAATCAATTTTAATAAAGCTCAGATACCTATACTCAAGGATCCTATCTCTATGTAACTGGGTTTGACAACACAAGCAGAATCTAGAATTTACACTGCCAGAGACAAGTAACTTCTAAGAGGCTCAAATTGATATTTATTACCAGTAATATACCTACGTTAGGTTCTTTGTCTGTACATATATACTAACATCTTGAATGTATAATCTTTACCCACATCTTATAGCAATGGTACACTATTAGACAAGATCACTTGAGACAATATTATGAGCTCTGATCTACAGTATACTAATAACTCATAACATCACTGTTTATAGATATAACAGACAGCTCTTTACCAGTAACTTAGATCCCAGTGGAATTTCCTGCTAGTGGTCGTGGAACAAGATAGCCTTCCTGTGCACTTTCCCATTATTATTATTCACACATCAAAGGCTGAATATTAACACTTTAGAGGGAAAGTGGCCTTCAGCTCCTTGGTTTGTTTTTAACGATCCTTTATTTTAAATTATAGTATTAAAAGTTATGTTTTAACTTTCCCAACTTCTCTACCAATTAGTCCAGGCATAGAGTGCTATAGGTACAGCCTTTTGGGAGGTTCTCTCCTCTCTTTTGTTCTATTATTTAAATGGGACTAGACTTAGCAAAACAGAGGAGGAAAGAGATATGGGAGTACTTAGATAGCAAGCTAAAGATGGGTGCACAATGCAGGGCAGTGGCCTTCAAGGCTAATAAGATACTAGCATCTATTTAAACAGGCATTGATGCATGGGAGGAAAGCATAATGCTGTCACTAATTAAATCCCTGGTAAGCCCTGGCCTTGAATTTTGAGCGCATTCCTGGGTATTAGTCTATAAAAAAAGACACTGCAGATTTAGGAAAAGTTCAGAGAAGGACCATAAAACTAATAAGGGGAATGGAGAATTTAATCTATAGGGAGAGTTTAGCCAAACTGGGTCTATTTTCTCTAGAAAAAAGTAGCTTGAGAAGTGACATGTTTACTTTATTTAAATATATTCAAGGCCTATATACAGACATGTCAAAAGCTCTGTTTATTCCAAGAAAATTTTTTGTAACAAGAGGTCACAATTAAAGGCTGAAGGAAAGGAGATTTAATCTCCAGCAACATAAACATTTGTTCACCATAAGAGCAATTAAATTGCAGAACTCATTACCTTAGGAGGTAATAAATGCCAGTACCTTAGATACATTTGAAAATGGTTTAGATACATTCCTGGCTACAAACAGAATTCAGGAATATAATCGCTGGTGATAAAATTGTCTCTTTTTTAATGGGATTCATTTAAGATCAACTGGAGCTTTTATTGTTGATAAATTAAGATTTTTATAGGTTGAACTCAATAGCCTTCTGCTTGTTTCAACATCATCTACTATGCAAAGATGTCTTTGCCAAATACATTAAGGATAGGTTCATTCCATCTACACTGGCTCATTGACTGTCCTCTAAATACATAATACAAACATGGCTCATTGCCACAATAGCATTTGTTTCCTAGGAATAACCACAATACAATTGAAGAAAATATTGATTTAACTCTTTGGTAAATGATTTCTAGTAACTCAATAGTAATTTAAGAATTTGTTCTTATTTACTAAACTGGATGAATGTTAACTACATTTAGCACTGATAATATTGTGTGAGCCATTTAGTGATTGGTAACTCAATAGATTATCATTTAAATGTTTGGGCCTCATATATTCAACAGCACTTCCTATTGATCAATAAGTGTGCTCTGCATGTAAGTATGTGAATCACAATGACCTGTGGCCAATATAATCTTATGAAAAGGCTACCACTGAATATTGGTGCTATTATCTGGATTCCCCCTTGGTTCCATAAACTCACCATCAGCGGCCCCTTCCCCTTCCATGGTAAAACTTCTGATGAAGAGAATGACACAATGCAACAAGTATTTTAACATTTATTAAAATTTTAAATTAAACTTTTAAAATGTATTCAATTAAAATGTATCACCTTGCACTCGTAATACCAGCTTTTTAAAGTCAGTAGTTGCTGTGCTAGTCTTTTATACAACATTTAGTAATTACGTCACTATTCAAAAAATAAGCTTGTATGTGGCTTGATACATGCATCATTCACAAGGACGAATCTGCCTGATTCCAGCCTTTGCTGAAGCACCCCAGATCATCACCAATCCTCCATCAAATATTTCAGTGAATGTGAGACATTGTGGCTTGTAAGCCTCTCCTGGTCTCTGCCTAACCATTAGATGACCAGGTGTAGGGCAAAGCTGAAATTTGGCCTGACTTCAGCAACGGGCAGATTCATCTTTGTGAAGGACTCATGAATGAAGCTACATGCAAGGTTTTGCTGGAAGAAAACTTGCTTCCTTCTGACAATGTTCCCCAAATTTGATAGTTTTTTAAAGAAGGACAATGCTCCATGCCACACAGCTAGGTCAATAAATGTGTGGATGGAGGACCACCAGATCAAAAGCCTGTCATGGTAATCGCAATCTCCAGACTTGAACCCCATTGAAAATGGAATAGGATCAAGAGGAAGATGGATAGTCACAAGCCATCAAACAAATCTGAGCTGCTTGAATGTTTTTGCCAGGAGTGGCAAAAAGTCACCCAAAAGCAACGTGAAAAACTGGGGGAGAGTATGAAAAAATGCATGAAAGCTGTGATTGAAAATCAGGGTTACCCCACCAAATATTAATTTCTGGACTCTTCCTAAGTTAAAACATTAGTATTGTGTTGTTTAAAAATGAATATGAACTTGTTTTCTTTTCATTATTTTTGGTCTGAAAACACTATGGGGCCAATTTATCAAATGCTGGATAGACATGATTCGCTGCAGCAAATCATGTCTGCCCGGCATCGTCAAATGCCAACACCGGCCTCTGCACATTCTCGGCCAATCAGCCGCTAGCAGGGGGTGTCAATCATCCGATCATATCTGATTGGGATGATTGTGGTCCGCCACTGCTGCTTCTTAACTCTTGTTTTCAGCGATCCGGAAGCATCAGGGGTAGATTGCAACATCCGCAGCATGGTAAATCTACCCCTATATCTTTTTTGTTATTTTGACGAGTTGTCATTTTCTGCAAATAAATGCTCTTAATGACAATACTTTTATTGAGAAATTGGAAGAAATGTTGTTAGTAGTTTATAGAATAAAACAAAAATGTATATTTTACTCAAAATAGTAGAACTCACACTTACTGAGATTGTTAATATCAATATTCTCTCATCTGGATGTCGTAGATGGTTAGGTCTTGATAGCATATAAACATAGATTTTGATAACATATAAGAGGCACAAAGCCTACTGAGCACACCCAGACATCTTTCTGAAGTGTAAGCTTAAAGGGACACTGAACCCAAATTTTTTCTTTTGTGATTCAGATTCAGAGCATGCAATTTTAAGCAACTTCCTAATTTACTCCTATTATCACATTTTCTTCATTCTCTTTGTATTTTTATTTGAAAAGCAAGAATGTAAGTTTAAATGCCGGCCCATTTTTGGTGAACAACCTGGGTTGTTCTTGCTGATTGGTGGATAAATTCACCCACCAATAAACAAGTGCTGCCCAGAGTACTGGACCAAAAATTGCCTGGCCCCTTAGCTTAGATGCCTTCTTTTTTAAATAAAGAAAGCAAGAGAAGAAAGAGAAATTCATATTAGGAGTGAATTACAAAGTTGCTTAAAATTGGATGCTCTATCTGAATTACCAAAGAAAAAATTTGGATTCAGCAACTTCTCGACTGAGGACGTGCCAGGAACGTCCTACAAAAAAATACCCTTACCGACCAAGGACGTTCCTGCCACGTCCTCTGGGGTTTCAAGCGGTGGAAGCGATTGTGATCACTTCCAGCTGCTTTCAAGGTATTGCAGTGATGCCTTGATATTACCTTTTTTTTTTTTTTTTTTTTTTTTTACCTTTGGTGGGTGGGAGCCATTGCAGGGATGTGGGTGGGCGGCTCAACGCTGGTGGATATACGCCAGAGGGGGGCGGGATCGGGTGCAGGGGCACCGGGAGTGTGCACGGGGGCGGGTGGTGGGAACAAGTGGGATTGTTACACTGTGTAACATGTTTGATATCGAGTGTGATTTTTTTTTTAATTGGTGGGTAATCTGAGCGCAGGAAGCTGCTCAAACAATATTAAAGTGATGCCTCGATGTCAAGGCATCCTGCAATACTGTTCCTGACTGCTGGGCTCCATTTTGATCATTCTCACAGAGCTATCACTTCCGGTTTGACTCCATGTGGAGCCCAGCAGTCAGGCAGAGCATCAGAAGACATCGGGCAGGCTTCTGATGCTCTGTATGCTCTCGGTGGGTCGAGGCACTTATTAAAGTAACATGACATAAAAAAATAAATATATATATATATATATATTTTTTTTTTTTTTAATAAAATAGCCCCATATAGCATCCCCATGTGGCTTCAAAGATGGTGATGCCCAGTGCATCATGGGGCTTCTGGGGTGTCCCTAGCCTGCCTCGTCATAGGGGCAGGCTGGGGTCATCCAATCTGAGCTTGCTCTATAATTTAATTTATAATAATAAAATATCCAATTTGTCTGATCATGTCAATATTAGTAAATATTGACACTGATCAGTGTGAATCTCCCTCCCTCTCCTCACTTGCGTGTTTGTGGGAGAGAGATATCTGTGTTGAGAGAGAGAGATTTAGTTAGTTATATTAGATTAAAAATTGTGAGACCCAAAGTTTCTTTACAGAGCCATTAACCCCTAGCTTGCCAGTGATTACTACAAATTACTGGCTCTTGCACAAAAGCATTTTTTCACTCTGTGCATTTTTTTAAGGGTTAATTTTTTTTTAGTAATTTTTGGTGAGACCCAAAGGCTCTTTTCAGAGCCATTTAGTTAATTTAAATTTCAATGTTGTTTTGATTATTTTTAGTAATTAACCTCTTGCTTGCCGGTGATCACTATAAATCACTGGCTCTTGCACAAAATCACTTTTTTGCTATGTGCATTTTTTTAGTGGTTAATTTTTTTTTTAGTAATTTTTGGTGAAACCCAAAGGCTCTTTTCAGAGCCATTTAGTTAAATTAAATTTTGTGTTGATTTTTTTTAAATAGTTTTTTTTTTCTCTGTGACAAATAAAAATAAATCATGTCACAGAGAACATATAGTGCTACATAGGCATATACCATCCTTGTGTCAGAGTCAGACGCTTCTATGTTGGACTCAGACCCTAATTTTGACCCTGCCATATGCTCAGATACATCATTAGATACAGTCTCAACTGATAGTGATGTATCTGTGGCTGTTATTCCCCCTGCTAGTCCCCCTGCCAGAAGGAGACGTGTTGCTCCAGCTGCCATTGCTGCTGAAGGGTGGTAATGCCTCATCTCCAGAGGCCAGATATCCCACCCTTCACAGCAAATCCTGGCATCAATGTGGATGTGGCAGGATTTAGCCCCTAGCAGTTTATGGAGGTGTTTCTGGACAATGATGCATTGGGGAACATTGTCACCCAATCTATTTTATACGCCCATCAGTTAAGTGCTGCAAAGCCTGACACTTTTTTGACAAAGCAGCAATGGGCCCCCATCGATGTGCCAGAATTTAAAAAATTCTAAGCATTGACTATGCTGATGGGCATTATAAAGAAACCCTCCATCCGATTGGAACAGCCAATAGAATGCGAGCTCAATCTGATTGGCTGATTGGATCAGCCAATCCGATTGAACTTGAATCTGATTGGCTGATTCAATCAGCCAATCAGATTTTTCCTACCTTAATTCCGATTGGCTGATAGAATCCTATCAGCCAATCGGAATTCGAGGGACACCATCTTGGATGATGTCACTTAAAGAAACCTTCATTCGTCGGATAGTCGTCGTTGAAGAAGGATGTTCAGCGCCGGTGGTCTTGAAGATGGAGCCACTCCTTGTCGGATGGATGGAGATAGAAGATGCCGCTTGGATGAAGATGTCTGCCGGTCTGGATGTCCTCTTCTGCCCGGATAGGATGAAGACTTCTGCCGCTCCGGATGTCTTCTTTTGGTCCATCGGTGCCTGGTTGGGTGAAGACGACTCAAGGTAGGGAGATCTTCAGGGGGTAGTGTTAGGTTTATTTAAGGGGGGTTTGGGTTAGAGTAGGGGTATGTGGGTGGTGGGTTGTAATGTTGGGGGTGGTATTGTGTTTTGGTTTTTTTTTACAGGCAAAAGAGCTGATTTCTTTGAGGCATGCCCCACAAAAAGCCCTTTTAAGGGCTGGAAAGGTAATAGAGCTGTTAAATTTTGTAATTTAGATTAGGGTAGGGAATTTTTTTATTTTGGTGGGCTTTGTTATTTTATTAGGGGGCTTAGAGTAGGTGTAATTAGCTTAAAATTCTTGTAATCTTTTTTATTTTTTGTAATTTAGCGGTTTTTTTTAAAATTTAGTTTAGTTTATTTAATTGTATGTAATTGTAGTTAATTTATTTAATTAATTTATTGATAGTGTAGTGTTAGGTTTAATTGTAACTTAGGTTAGGATTTATTTTACATGTAATTTTGTAATTATTTTAACTAGGTAGCTATTAAATAGTAAATAACATTTAATAGCTATTGTACCTAGTTAAAATTAATACAAAGTTGCCTGTAAAATAAATATAAATCCTAAAATAGCTACAATATAATTATTCGTTATATTGTAGCTATATTAGGGTTTATTTTACAGGAAAGTATTTAGCTTTAAATAGGAATACTTTATTTAATAATATTTAATTTATTTCGTTAGAATAAAATTATATTTAACTTAGGGGGGTGTTAGGGTTAGGGTTAGACTTAGCTTTAGGGGTTAATACATTTATTATAGTAGCGGCGAGGTCCGGTCGGCAGATTAGAGGTTAATACTTGAAGTTAGGTGGCGGCGATGTTAGGGAGGGCAGATTATGGGTTAATACTATTTATTATAGAGTTTGCGAGGCGGGAGTGCGGCGGTTTTGGGGATAATAACTTTATTAGAGTGGCGGCGAGGTCGGGTCGGCAGATTAGGGGTTAATAAGTGTAGGTAAGGTAGCGGCGACATTGGGGGGGCAGATTAGGGGTTAATAAATATTATGTAGGTGTCGGCGATGTTGGGGGCAGCAGATTAGTGGTACATAGGTATAATGTAGGCTGCGGCGGTGTCCGGAGCGGCAGATTAGGGGTTAATAGTGTAATGCAGGGGTCAGCGATAGCGGGGGCGGCAGATTAGGGGTTAATAAGTGTAAGGTTAGGGGTGTTTAGACTCTGGGTTCATGTTAGGGTGTTAGGTGCAGACTTAGAAACTGTTTCCCCATTGGAAAAAATGGGGCTGCGTTAGGAGCTTAACGCTGTTTTTTTGCAGGTGTTAGGTTTTTTTTCAGCTCAAACTGCCCCATTGTTTTCTATGGGGGAATCGTGCACGAGCACGTTTTTGAAGCTGGCCGCGTCCGTAAGCACCACTGGTATTGAGAGTTGCAGTGGCGGTAAATTATGCTCTACGCTCCCTTTTTGGAGCCTAACGCACCCCTTCTGTGAACTCTAAATACCAGCGGTATTTAAAAGGTGCGGGGGGAAAAAGCCAGCGTTAGCTACGCGGGTCGTTACCGACAAAACTCTAAATCTAGGCGTAAGGATTTATTTTTTGGTGGGGCATTATTATGCTTTTATAAAATCCTTTAAAATATTTTTTTTCAACCACAAAATTATCACTAATAATGTAAAAATGCAGCTTATGTATTTGGATATAATCTAAGCAATGCAGTAACATATTTTAATATATCCAATTAATTCAATATAATACCTTGATGAGTAAGGAAAATTACCAAAAAGTGAAGAAAAATCACCAGTGACCTGTATTGTTTTAGGAAGCAAATATAACTTACTTTGTGAACAGTTATTATATTTTTGTTAAAACGACTATTCCAACACTAAGGTAAGATATGTACAGACTTAGAAACTGTTTCCCCATTGGAAACAATGGGGCTGCGTTAGGAGCTTAACGCTGCTTTTTTGCAGGTGTTAGGTTTTTTTCAGCCCAAACTGCCCCATTTTTTCCTATGGGGGAATCGTGCACGAGCACGTTTTTCGAGCTAGCCGCTACCGTAAGCAACGCTGGTATTGAGGGTTGAAGTGGCGGTAAATTCGGCTCAATGCTCCCTTTTTGGAGCCTAACGCAGCCCTTCAGAGAACTCTAAATACCAGCGTTGTCTTAAGGGTGCGCTGGAAAAAAAAGCAGCGTTAGCTACGTGGGTCTTTACCGACAAAACTCTAAATCTAGCCATTAGTGTGTGTAAAAATGAAATTGAAACATTACCAACATACACTTTCTCCAAATTTTTGGGCTAAAACGGTTGCAGTAGTGAAATTAGGTTTATTGGATTAACAAAAATGTGCAATATGTATCAAAACGGAATTAGACAGGTGCATAAATTTGGGTACCCCAAAAGAAATATTGCATCAATATTTAGTAGAAACTCCTTTAGCAGAAAGAACAGCCTCTAGACGCTTCCTATAGCTTGTAATGAGTGTCTGGATTCTGGATGAATGTATTTTGGACCATTCCTCCCTGCAAAACATCTCCAGTTCAGTTAGGTGTGATGGTTGCTGAGCATGGACAACCCGCTTCAAATCACCCCACAGATTTTCAATGATATTCAGGTCTGGGGACTGGGATGGCCATTCCAGAACATTGTACTTGTTCCTCTGCATAAATGCCAGAGTAGATTTTTAGCAGTGTTTTTGGTCGTTGTCTTGTTAAAATATCCAGCCTCGGCATGACTTCTACTTTGTGACTGATTCCTCAACAATATTTTCAAGTATCTGCTGATATTGAGTGGAATCCATGTGACACTCAAATTTAACAAGATTCCCAGTACCGGCACTGGCCACACAGCCCCACAGCATGATGGTACATCCACAAAATTTTACTGTGGGTAGCAAGTGTTTGTCTTGGAATGCTGTGTTCTTTTTGCTGCCATGCATAACGCCCCTTGTTATGACTAAATAACTCAATCTTTGTTTCATCAGTCCACAGCATCTTCTTCCGAAATGAAGCTGGCTTGTCCAAATGTGCGTTTGTGGCGTGTGTGCAGAAAAGGCTTCTTCCGCATCACTCTCCCATACAGCTTATCCTTGTGCAAAGTTCGCTGAATTGTTGAACGATGCACAGTGACACCATCTGCAGCAAGATGATGTAGATGATGTTGTAGTTCTTTGGAGGTGGTCTGTGGGCTGTTTTCAGGGCCACCATCAGGGAGTCACAGGGGTGACTCCTGTCAGGGGCCCAATGGGCCAGGGGGGCCCCATGAGGCAAGAACTAAAAAAAAAAATTAAAAAAAGTTTTGGTAGCCACCAGTGGGTACTACAGCAGAGTGCTAATTGAGCATGGGAAATGTTATTACAAGGAGTAAAGTATTAGCATTTGAGAGGATTTCTGAGTGTGCACTAAACCACTATGCACAGAGACAGACAGACTTGGCACTTTGTTTGTACAGTGTGTGCCTGAGTCAGACGGCAGATCACTTTCATTTGCAGAGGAGGTAGGACTTACTTAGCAAATGTTTTTTATTTCTTTGTGCAATTTCGGATTGTAACTTCAGTGTGGTAGTAGTTATATGGTGGGGCCAGGGGTCCATAAATACAATTTTTTTTAGCAGTAGTGTATTTATTATTGTAGAAATTCTATATTTAAAACCATGCAGAAATGTTTCCTCCTCAAAACACAAATGGTAGGTGCCCTTTTGGTAGATATGCATTTATATATATATATATATATATATATATATATATATATATATATATATATATATTATATATATATATATATATTACATTCCAGTTTACTGACCCTTTATGCAAGGACTTTCCAGATGCAAGGAGGCATTTTATCTAAGATTTTTACATCTGCATAAAATGTTATACTCTCAGACTAAGATTGCTCAGTGTTTGAAATGAGACAGGTTAACTTAAAACTGTTCAGTTTACACTGCAGCTGACTTAATTTTGAATTACATACAAACAAGCCTAAATCCTGCATTTAACCAGATCTAATGGCATGAGTACCACAGCCTATTGTTTCAACCAAGACCATATAGAGTACAGCATTTTCAAAATCCATAAGTACAGCTGACAGATGGGAACATTTGTACACTATATTTGAAGTGGTGCTCTTGGTAGGGGAAAATGGGGAAACAACAAACAAACATATGTCAACCTTTTAAAAGTACTTTTCTTCATCTAGCCATCCACCCAGATCATTAATGTACAATTTTGAATTCACAGAATTATTTTTGTTTGCACATTTACAAATATGATTCTTTAAAATGTGATCTCTTATTTCTGCAATTTCTTTTATCATGCATGTCACACACTGTTGATTTATGGGATGCAAGGTGCATAAATGTTTCCTCCTGTGAGTGTTTCTGTGGGTGTCTGTGTTTATGTCTTTGTGCTTTGGTTTGTGTCTCTATGAGTGTGTATGTATTTTTTTCTGTGGGTCTTTCTGTGAGGGTGGGTGTGTATGTCTTTGTGCATTTTATGTGGATGTCTGTGAGGGTGTGTGCATACGTCTTTGAGCTTTTCTATGGGTGTCTCTGTGAGGGTGTATGTTTGTCTTTGTGTATTTTCTCTGGATGCCTCTGTGGGGGTGGGTGTGTATGTCTGTTTTCTGTGGATGTCTCTGTGAGGGTGTGTGTGTATGTATGTATGTATGTACCGTATGTCTGTGTTTTCTGTGGATGTCTCTGTGAGGGGGTGTGTTTTCTGTGGGTGTCTCTGTTAGTGTGTGTGTATGTCTTTGTGTGTTTTCTGTGAATGTCTCAGTGAGGGTGTGTGTATGTATGTCTTTCTGTGTTTTATGTGGTTGTCTCTCTGTGTGTGTATGTCTTTGTGTGTTTTCTGTGGATGTCTCTGTGAGGGTGTGTGTGTATTTATGTATGTATGTACAGTATGTCTGTGTTTTCTGTGGATGTCTCTGTGAGGGTGTGTGTTTTCTGTGGGTGTCTCTGTGAGCGTGTGTGTATGTCTTTGTGTGTTTTCTGTGGATGTCTCAGTGAGGGTGTGTGAATGTATGTCTTTCTGTGTTTTATGTGGTTGTCTCTTTGTGTGTGTATGTCTTTGTGTGTTTTCTGTGGGTGTCTGTGTGTGTGTGTGTGTGTATGTGTGTATTCTTTGTGTGTTTTCTGAGGCTGTCTCTGTCGGTGTTTCCTTGGGTGTATGTGCAAGTTTGAGTTTGTGTGTTCATTGTCTGTTCCTTTCTAGGACATTTTGACCTTACTACTGATTATTCACATCTTTCTACAGATTTTGAGCCTAACGAGACCTTTCCGGAAGTCACCAATCCACCATTTAACCTTTAAATTTTTGTTTAGGCTGTTCAGGGCCCTTCCGTTCAGTCACTGCATGATGTTGTCATCATTTAGTTGGCATCTTCCTTTACAAAAAGATATCAGAACTCCATATTTTGTTTTCTAAATCTCCTTTTTTTACAAAACTGTAGTTTACCTCATTACTTGTCAGGTCAATGTAAACAAGTGCTGAGTGTCTGTTTGTGTGTCTGTGTCTGAGTGTGTTTCTTTGCATGTCTGCTAGAGTGTCTATATGTGAATCCTTATGTGTGAGTGTGTGTGTGTTTCAGGGTATGAGTGTTTCTGTATGTTACTACCTTTACAACATTTCCAAGTATAAATAGACACTTAAGAATAAAGTGCATATACGTTTTAGTCACTTGGTCAAAAATTGCACATGTCAAAGGAGGAGGGGGGCCCTGATCAATGGTTAAGTCAGGGGCCCCAACATTTCTAGTGGCAGCCCTGGCTGTTTTTGACTGTTCTCACCATCCTTTGCCTTTGCCTCTCTGATATTTTACTTTGCCTGCCACTTCTGGCCTTAACAAGAACTGTGCCTGTAGTCTTCCATTTCCTTACTATGTTCCTCACAGTGGACACTGACAGCTTAAATGTCTGCAATAGCTTTTTGTAGCCTTCCCTTAAACCATAATGTTAAACAATCTTTGTTTTCAGGTCATTTGATAGTTGTTTTGCGGCCCCCATGTTGCCACTCTTCAGAGAAGAGTCAAAGAGAACAACATCTTGCAATTGGCCAACTTAAATACCTTTTCTCATGATTGGATGTGCCTGTCTATGAAGTTCAAGGCTTAATGGGCTCACCAAACCAATTGTGTGTTCCAATTAATAAGTGCTAGGAAGTTACAGGTATTCAAATCAACAAAATGACAAGGGTGCCCAAATGTATGCACCTGTCTAATTTTGTTTTGATGCATATTGCACAATTTCTGTTAATCCAATAAACTTCATTTTACTACTGAAATATTACTGTGTCCTTCAGTTATTTGACAGATCAAAATGAAATTGCTGATCCAAACCCAATTATTTATAAATGAAAATCATGGAAATTGTCAGGGGTGCCTAAACTTTTGCATACAACTGTACAATACCTTGGGGTGTCAACATTTCAAATATATACACTTTGCATGGCAATAAATAAAACTGGGGTATGCAATAGGCCCCAAACTAAAGATAGGCCTATCAGAAGAAATACTCTCACTTTCAACTCAAATTACAAGTCATACAATTGTAACTGAACCTTCCCAAAATCCTGGCAAACCTATGCATGGGGAGCATAGGTGTACTCAGTAGGTCTTGCAGAAAACAACCCGTCATAGTCAAAAAGCAATGTGTGTGTAAAATGGAAAATTAAAAAATTACCACCATACACTTTCTCCAATTTGTTTGGCTAAAACGGTTGCATCAAAGGCATCAAAGCACTCCATATACAATACCTTGGGTGTCAAATTTTCAAATATATGCACATTCCTGGCAAGCAAATAAATTGGGGTATGTAAAAAGGCCCCCAAAAAGATGATAGGCAAAGAAGATATGTTAAATGTGAAAAAAAAACACAAACACATGTCAGACGTTTGGAATTGCACCCCCCAAACAAGCCAACAAACCTATGCATAGGTGGTATCACTGTACTCAAGAGATGTTGATGAACACATATTGAGGTCATCTTTGGCAGGAACACATAAAAGGAGCTAAAAATCCATGCTTAAAGTACAATGTGTGTGTAAAAAATAACACAACAGAATGACTGCCCAATAATTTGACAAAGACTGGTGGTTGAATTAGTGCATGGAAATTGTTAAAAAAAACCCACTTTTTTAAAATACCCTAGGGTGTCTACTTTTCAAAAATATATGGTTTGATGGGGGTAAATTACATTGGCCGGCTTCAGAAATGTCCCAAATAGGACATGGGTGCATGGGATGTGAAAATTCCAAGTTCAAAAACTAGAATGCGCCCCCTAAAAATAATGCATTTCAAATACCCTAGGGTGTCTACTTTTCAAAAATATATGATTTGATTGGTGTAAATTACATTGGCAAGCTTCAGAAATGTCCCAAATAGGACATGGGTGCATGGGATGTGAAAATTCCAAGTTCAAAAACTGGAATGCGCCCTCTAAAAATAATACCATTTAGCCCCCTGAGAACCCAACAAACCTATTCATAGGTGGTATCACTGTACTCAAGAGATGTTAGTGAACACATATTGGGGTCTTCTTTGGCAGGAACACATAACAGGAGCTGAAAATCCATGCTTAAAGTACAATGTGTGTGTGAAAAATAACACAAAAAAATGACTACCCAAAAGTTTGACAAAGACTGGTGGTTGACTTAGTGCATGGAAAGTGTTAAAATGTCAGCCTTTTAAATACCCTAGGGTGTCTTCTTTTAAAAAATATATGGTTTAATGAGGGTAATTTACATTGACCAGCTTCAGAAATGTCCCAAATAGGACAGATGTGAAAATTCCAAGTTGGAAAACTGGAATGCGCCCCCAAAAATAAGGCATTTTAGCCCCCTGAGAACCCAACAAACCTATTCATGGGTGGTATCACTGTACACATGAGATGCTGTTGAACACATATTGAGGTGTGTTTTGTCAGTAACACATAACAAGAACTAAGAATCTATGCCTAAAGTACAATGTGTGTCAAAAGTAACACAAAAAAAGACTACCCAAAAGTTTGACAAAGACTGGTGGTTGAATTAGTGCATAGAAAGTGTTAAAATACCAGCATTTCAAATACCCTAGGGTGTCTACTTTAAAAAAAATATATGGTTTGATGGGGGTAAATTACATTGGCCGGCTTCAGAAATGTCCCAAATAGGACATGGGTGCATGATGACAGATGTGAAAATTCCAAGTTGGAAAACTGGAATGTGCCCCCTAAATATAAGGCTTTTGAGAACCCGACACACCTATACATGGGTGGTATCACTGTACTCAGGAGATGTTGCTGAAGACATATTGGGGTGTTAGTTATTTGGCGGTAACCCTTAACAATCTCAGTAAATGTATTCTTAAGCTATTTTGTCAAAAAATCACCACTTTTTTTCAAAATTCGGCATAGATTGGTGGTTAAATGGTTGCTTGAAAAGAATCAAAATACCTTAGGTTGTCCACTTTTAAAAAATATATACATGTGAAGAGTTATTCAGGGATTCCTGACAGATATCAGTCTTACAATGTAACTATTGATAATTTTGAAAAAAATGGTTTGGAAATAGCAAAGTGCTACTGGTACTTATTGCCCTATAACTTGCAAAAAAAGCATAGATCATTTAAACATTGGGTATTTATAAACTCAAGACAAAATTTAGAAACTATTTAGCATGGGTGTTTTATGGTAGTTGTAGATGTGGAACAGATTTTGGGGATCAAAGTTATAAAAAATGTGTGTTTTTTTCAATTTTTTCTTCATATTTTATAAAGAAAATTATAGTAAATTATAAGATATGATGAAAATAATAATATCTTTAGAAAGTCCATTTAATGGCGAGAAAAAGGGTATATAATATGTGTGGGTACAGTAAATGAGTAAGAGGAAAATTACAGCTAAACACAAACACCGCAGAAATGTAAAAATAACCCTGGTCCCAAACGGTCAACAAATGGAAAAGTGGTCTGGTCACGAAGGGGTTAATTAATTCTAAGAATAATCTTATATACGGGAAAATGCATTCAGCCTCATCTTTTATAAATCCCTTAATATTATTGAAGATTGTTTAATCACATCCCCTCTTTTCCTTATTCTTTAGACTATTTTACAGTTTAGTAGCCCTCTTTAATCTATTTAATCTCATTCTTAATATTGATCTATAGTGTCACCTGGCTTTTTCTGGTGCTAATATCTTATCAATTATTAGCACGAGTCCCAGATCTTGCAGATTGTCATAGGAATTCTGCCCCTGTACCTCCTGCAGCTTCCAACTTAGGGCAAATGCCCTGATTTCCAGAGACTGCTAAAGCTCAGCACATAAAATGCCCATGAACCACGCCATTTCTCCCTTCACATCCTTACCCACAAAACAGCTGTCCTGGAAAACCTGAGATTTGTTGGGATATATAAAATTAAATATCTAATCGTATCAACCTAACAACCTACTAGTAAGTCACTATAGTCATAGATATATTCTATTTAATTAATGTATGTGAAGTTTGTCAGATGTCAGAGAAGTCAAGTTGTAGACTTAAAAAAACTAAGCAAATAAAAAAAAATCTTCTTTATTGTTTATCTTCGTATCCCTTTTCACCTTATTATAAAAAAAAACATACTAACATTAGAGACACATTTTATTTATTTATTTTACATTTTGAAACAAGTCTGGAGTTAAGTTACACCATTTACACATTTGTTTCAAAGTATTATTTTCTATTTATTACAGGTTACCACTCTGAAGCCAAGGTTAATAATTTTGTTTACTGACAAATATTTTACCCGTGGGTTCTTTCTTATGAGAGGATCCTTAGTTGTCTTAGAAACATTTTCCATTTACTTTCTCTTAATTGACAACAAACAGTTGTAATCTCTTCCTATTCTTTTTAGACCACTTGGTCTCTTAGCAGTTATTTCTGTCTGCTTTGTAGCTAACATTTTGCTGCATAGTAGTCAACTGAATAGGGCCATAGTTTAAAGGGACACTGTACCCAAAAATGTTCTTTCGTGATTCAGGTTGAGCATGAAATTTTAAGCAACTTTCTAATGTAATCCTTTTATCAATTTTTCTTCATTCTCTTGGTAACTTTATTTGAAATGCAAGAATGTGAGTTTAGATGCCAGCCCATTTTTGGTGAACAACCTGGGTTGTCCTTGCTGATTCGTGGATAAATCCATCCACCAATAAAAAAGTGCTGTCCAGAGTACTGAAACCAAAAAAAAGCTTAGATGCCTTCTTTTTCAAATAATGATAGCAAGAGAACGAAGAAAAATTGATAATAGGAGTAAATTATAAAGTTGCTTAAAATTGCATGCTCTTTCTGAATTACAAAAAAAAAAAAAAAAATGGGTACAGTGTCCCTTTAAGTATACTTAGTTTTATTTTAAGTAAACTAATTTTTTCAATGTGGAACCCATTTTCAAGTCATGGATAGACAAAATTTGCAACTAGGTAACCCGTCTGTAAACGTGGCGAGCGAGCAGCAGATATGTTCATTCGCTGCCTACAGTTATCTTTATGCAATGCGATCCTTGTGCAGGGGCAACCACTGCTGTAGTTAGCATTGCACAATGAAATCCTAGTGCAGCAGTGCCCCCTGCTTTTGTGTGACTGTTACCAAACAAATGGATTAGTTGTTTCCTTTGTCTGCTGCGATAAGCAGAATTGCATGTGTTCCAAAGCAACTTCCACTGCTTAATAGTGGAGCCCTATCAGCTTAATACCTACAAAATTACAAACACATAGTTAAAGTTACTCACCCAGGCACAAAACATTGATGTTCCAAAAAAAGCGCAAAGAGCTGCAAATGTGCATATCCACCAATCACTAATTGTCTCCTGCTCAGAAACAGATGGGACATATCAGGGGCCCAATCCGATATGCAGCGTCACCTGCAAATGCCGGCGACGCAGAATTTTGCACTGGTTTGGTATCCTATATATGGCGTAACCTAGAAGTTACGCTCGTATATATTTCTGCCGTCGCCCGTAGTTTTTTGGGCCATAGGCAGGTATACCAAACCAGCGCAGTTTGGTATCCAATATACAGCGTAAGGACTTACGTGGCGAAAATGGAGAAATCTTACTCCATTTTCACCTCGCCACAAAAAGCAGCCGTAGTAAGCCTTATGCTGTCTATTGGAGCCCCGTAACTCCCTAAACTAGCTACAAAATAAACCTAACTCCTAACGCATGCGCAATGTCTATCTACCTGTCAACTGCAATCCCCCGCCGCAATCCCTAATAAAGTTATTAACCCCTAAACCGCCGCTCCCGGACCCCGCTGCCACCTACAATAAAAGTATAACCCCCTAATGTGAGCTCTTACCCCGCCACCAACAACATTAAACTACCTCCTAAAGTGAGCCCCTTACACCGCCGCCATCTATTTTAAAATTATTAACCCCTAATTTAATCTCCCTACACCGCCGCCAGCTATATTAAATTAATTAACCCCTAATTTAATCCCCCTACACCGCCGCCAGCTATATTAAATGAATTAACAAGAGGAAAAAGTAGGCAGGCACTGCTTCAGACCATTGAATGTAAAAACATGTATATACTTTATTGAAGTGTCTATGAGTAAGCGCACCTGGAGGCGCGAAAAATGTTGGACTATTAGTCTCCTTTACTGCCTGTCTGCATCTGCTGTTGTTTTTACTCGGAACTTCAATAAAGCATATACATGTTTTTACATTCAACGGTCTGAAGCAGTGCCTGCCTACTTTTTCCTCTTGTGCATCTTTTTGCGGTTTGATCCGCCGCTACCGGCTACGGCACTCCAGGAGGTCAGGTGTACTAGCCCTTTCAATTTATTCAGGGCTTCCGGCTCAAGCATAGTTTGTCAAGGTTGCAGTTCACTTCACGCATTAAATGAATTAACCCCTAATCTAATCCCCCTACCCCGCCGCCACCTATATTAAATTATTTAACCCCTAAATTACTAAACTATCCCTACCACTAAACCTAATCTAACCCTACAAATAGCCCTGAAAAGGGCTTTTTGCGTGACATTACCCCAAAGTAAACTGCTCTATTGCCAGGCCTTAAAAGGGCTTTTTGCGGGGCATGCCCCAAAGAATTCAGCTCTTTTACCAGCCCTTGAAAGCGCTTTTGGTGGGGCTTTGTCACAAAGTAAACAGCTCTTTTGCATCTAATCTAAATCCCCCTACACCGCCGCCACCTATAATAAATGTATTAACCCCTAATCTAATCCCCCTACACCGCCGCCACCTATATTAAATATATTAACCCCTAATCTAATCCCCCTACACCGCTGCCAGCTATATTAAACACATTAACCCCTAATCTAATCCCCCTACACCACCGCCAGCTATATTAACTATATTAACCCTAATTATATTAGGGTTAATATAGTTAATATAGTTATTATATTATATATATTAACTATATTAACCCTAATTATATTAGGGTTAATATAGTTAATATCGTTATTATATTATATATATATTAAGTATAATAACCCTATCTAACTCTAACATCCCTAACTAAACTCTTATTAAAATAAATTTAATATTAATATTATTAATTAAAATATTCCTATTTAAATCTAAATACTTACCTATAAAATAAACCCTAAGATAGCTACAATATAATTAATAATTACATTGTAGCTATTTTAGGATTTATATTTATTTTACAGGTAACTTGGTATTTATTTTAACTAGGTGCAATAGCTATTAAATAGTTAATAACTATTTAATAGCTACCTAGTTAAAATAATTACCAATTTACCTGTAAAATAAATCCTAACCTAAGTTACAAATAATCAATATCAATAAATTAAATAAACTACAAATATCTAACTAAAATACAATTAAATAAACTAAACTAAATTACAAAAAAACAAAACACTAAATTACAAAAAATAAAAAAAGATTACAAAATTTTTAAGCTAATTACACCTATTCTAAGCCCCTAATAAAATAATAAAGCCCCCCAAAATAAAAAAAATTCCCTGCCCAATTCTAAATTTAAAAAGTTAGCTCTTTTACCTTACCAGCCCTTAAAAGGGCCTTTTGCGGGGCATGCCCCAAAGAAAACTGCTCTTTTGCCTGAAAAAAAAAAACACAATACCACCCCCCCAACTTTACAACCCACCACCCACATACCCCTAATCTAACCCAAACCCCCCTTAAATAAACCTTACACTACCCCCCTGAAGATCTCCCTACCTTGTAATCACCCCACCGGGCAGAACTCTTCATCCGATCCGGGCGATGTCTTCAAGCAAGCTGCAGTGAAGTCTTCTTCCATCCGGCGATGTCTTCAAGCAAGCGGCAAAGAGTCTTCTTCCATCCGGTGATGTCTTCAAGCAAAGCAGCATCTTCAATCTTCTTTCTTCGCTCCTCCGCCGCGGAGCATCCATCCGGCACGATGACTTCCCGACGAATGATGTTCCTTTAAATGACGTCATCCAAGATGGCGTCCGTCGAATTCCGATTGGCTGATAGGATTCTATAAGCCAATCAGAATTAAGGTAGAAAAATCTGATTGGCTGATTCAATTAGCCAATCGGATTTTTCTACCTTAATTCCGATTGGCTGATAATACTATAATACTCCTCCAATCTTGCTCCATAATTTAAACTTTTGCTCCACTTAAAGGGATACTTTAACATTAAAACATGGTCTATTTCATTAAATCATTTTCTTTTTTTAAACTGATTATTTTATTTTACAATGTGTGCAACATACAAAGTCAAAGCTGTGCTTCTGTATAGCAGGTTAATAAATTAAAGGGATAGTAAAGTCCAAATTAAACTTTCATGATTCAGATAAGGCATGTCATTTTTTTTTTTATAACTTTTATTTACAACCAGCAGTATACACAAAAAAAAGGTTTAAGTCTACATCTTATGCCACGCAGGGCCCGATGTTTCCAAGGTAACATGGCATACAGTAAATCAGATAATATTAAAAAACAAAAATAAGATATTGATTTTATCAATTTCTCACAAGGTTATGCCATTACATCAAAAAGTAACGTATATATTGCTGGGGATTTTTTGGATTTGTATCCCTCATACATCACCTCAAAAACTAAAACCAATCAGAATATAACTCAACAAAACCATATAAAAAAAGGAGAAAAAAAAAAAAAAAAAAGAAAAAAAAAAAGGGGTTTAATCTCTGTCCTTCTCCCCATCTACCAAATTCCCAAAAGAACAATCTCAGAGTTTTTAAAAGGAAAAATCAAATAATCTATTTCTATCTCCTGAAGTGTCTTTATGAATATTGCCCATTTAATGAAAAAATTCCTTATATCTGACTCCTTATCAATATTAGTATCTTTTTGTTCCAATACACATTGCTTTTTTAAATAATTTCTGACTTCAGGAATCGTCGGCAAGGCTCTGGATTTCCATTTTTTGCAAATCAAATATCTAGAAGCTAAGATGGACAGATTTATTATTTTTTCATTAGCCTGAAAGTTACTTTCTGTGGGTAAGCAGAATATGATTTGGTACAATGATAGGGTCAATGTTTCTATCTTTAGTGTAGTTTTAAGCCAATATTCTAATTTTTTCCAGAAGTCTCTTATTTTTGGACAATGCCAGAACATGTGGGTCAGATTCGCCGCTGGGTAAGAACACTTGGGGCATTTATTAAATTCTTGATTGTGGACTCTGAGACCTTTCTCCGGGTGAAATATGCCCTATGGAGAAGCTTTAAATGCGCCTCCCTCCAGGTGGCTGACAACGTAGTTCTTGCTACTTTGTTAATTGATAATTGAAAGGTCTTTGACTCGATATTAGTCTGGGAGACTAAGGTATTCCATGCCGTTGCCATGTTGTCCAGAATAGGAGCACCTTTACTGGCCCCAAGTATGTGGTAACATGGAGCTATGGACATACATCCAATTTTATTAAGAGTTAACCAATTTTCCAATTTGCCCAGCTCCCAGCACCATCCTGCCTCCTCAGTTACTTCTCTAATGAAATGTCGTATTTGCAAATATGCAAAAAAATCTTTATTAGGGAGGTTGAATTCTGCTTTCAGTTCCGCAAACGTCTTAACACATTTTCTGTCTTTTTCTATTAAATAGTGCACTCTGTTGAGACCGCTATTATGCCACCTGTTGAAGACTTCTGAGTTTATGCCTGCTGGAAATCGCGGATTCCCTATCAAAGGGAGAAAATTTGATACTGTGGTGTTCAATGAGAGAAGCTTGGCTATTTTCCACCAAGCCTTCATCGGATTTAGTATAGTTTTGAGACCTTTAATCTCTGATGGGAGATCCTTAAATGAGGAGTGTATCATAGCTACAGGGAGATATGGTTTGCATACGTTTAGTTCAAGCTCATTATTTAAGATATAATTTTTGGTAAAGATCCAATCAGCTACTATGCGAGCTAAGAAACTAAGGTTGTAAAATCTGATATTTGGTAATGCTAAGCCTCCATATTCCTGTGGTGTGGCAAGTTTCGCAAGAGATATTTTGGGTCTTTTCTTTTGCCATATAAACTGTTTGATTGCAGTATTGAGTAGACGGACGTCTTTTTCTAAAATAATTAATGGTACATTTTGGAGAATGTACAAAAGTTTCGGAAGGAGGGTCATTTTGAATAGTTCTACTCGACCTGATATTGATAACGGTAAGTCCTGCCAGAGCTTAAGTTTCTCCTTGATATTAGTTAGCACAGGATATATGTTTATTTTATAAAGGTCCCCTATATTGTATGGAATATGAATACCTAGATATTTGAAGGAATCTATGACTACCTTAAAAGGAATATCTGAAATAGAGGTGTTATTTTTCCTTAGCCAGAGTATTTCGGATTTTGATTTGTTCACCTTGTAACCTGAAAAGGAGCCAAAGTGGTCAATTATTTGAATAAGTTTAGGTATATTTAGCTCGGAGTTGGATAGATAGATCAAAAGATCATCAGCATATAGCCCAACTTTCATCTCACAATTTCTGATTTTTATGCCATTAAGAGATTTCCTTATCATAATTGCTAATGGCTCGATGGCTATGTCAAACAGAAGCGGAGAGAGAGGGCATCCCTGGCGCGTGCCTCTGCCTATAGTAATCGGGAGAGAGATGATATCATTTATTATTAGATTTGTGTGAGATTGGTTATGTAAATTTTCTATGAATTTAAGAAAATTGCCAATGATACCGAATTTTGTTAGAGAAGTTGTTATATGGCTAAAAATTACCAAGTCAAATGCTTTTTCTGCATCAATTGACAGGATAGCCAAGTCCGGGAGGCCCTCTCTCTCCACCGCTATAGAGGATGAGTTCTGAATATAATCTAAAGTGACAAGGAGCTCTTGGATCTTTGCCGCTGAGTTACGTTTATTTAGGAATCCTGCTTGGTCCGTGTGTATTATTTTTGCTAAAATGTCTTGTAATCTATTTGCTAAAATGGAAGATAAGATTTTATAATCTGAATTCAATAACGCAATTGGTCTATATGACTCTTTTTGCGTGGGATCTTTCCCTGGTTTTAAGATCAAAGTAGTATAGGATGCAGAGAAAGAAGGTGAAACTGGTTCATTATCAATATAGATATTATTGTATAGATTGCCTAAGTAGAGTGCTATATCTGTTGATAAAATCTTATAAAATTCGTTTGGTAGTCTGTCCGGACCAGCTGTTTTGTTAGCGGCAAGTTTAAGAATTATTCTCTCTATTTCTCCCTTTGTAATAGGAGAGTTAAGGCTGGTAATTTCTTCAGCCGAGACTATTGGATATGCAATTTTGCTCCAAAAGTTAGAAGCTTTCTCTATGTCATAACCTTTACATGTATATAAGTCTTGGAAATAGTTAAAAAATATATTGGAGATTTCCTCCTGCTTCAAAAATTGTTTCCCTTTATGTTGGAGCTTTTCAATAAAGGGTTTTTTTCCTTCGTTTTTAACCAATTTAGCCAACATTTTTCCGGATTTATTACCAAATCTATATAGTTTGGCCTGTAGTCTAAGGTCCTTGTGAGTTTCTTGCGTCATTATGAAGGTATCTCTGGCGCTTTTAGCGCGAACATATTTTGCCCAGTTTAGGGGAGATTTTTCAAGTAAATAGCGGTTATAAGAGCTAATCAATGAGTTAATCATTTCCTTTTCTCTTGTTCTCATTTTCTTTGTTAAAATAGATATATAAGAGATAATTTCACCTCTGAGCACTGCCTTTGCAGTTTCCCAGAATATATTCGGGCGCTGTATATAGCTACTGTTGAAACTAGCATATTCAAGGAATTTATTTCTGAGCCAATTTTTGAATTTTAAATCTGTGGTTAGATAATAAGGGAAAAAAAATCGGGAAAGTTTGGGTTTTGATTGATCTAAATAAAGCTCAAGAAATATAGGCCCGTGATCTGATAAAAGGATCGGCATTATACCAGCTTTTATTCGTGTTGTAGATATGTGTTCATCAATTAAGAATAGGTCGATCCTAGAAAGGGTCTTGTGGGCTTTAGAGAGGCAGGTATAGTCCTGGGTGCTGGGGTTCTGTACTCTCCAGATGTCACGTAGCGCTAGATTTTGCTTAATTTTACTGATCAATTTAGAATCAAGGTTATCTTTTTTCTGCTTTAACTGTTTAGCATTTCTTCTAAATCTAGCTAAAGGGCACTGTGGTGCCATGTTGAAATCTCCTCCTAGAATCAAATGACCTTCGCTAAGTAACAGGAGTTTAGACTGAATGAGATTCCAGAATTCAGGATCATTAGTATTTGGTCCATATACATTGCAAAGTGTATAAATCACTTGTGCCACTTTTAACTTAACCAGTACAAATCTCCCTCCGGAGTCGGTCTCAGAGTACAGGATCTCCGTTTGTGATCTTTTCCCAATTAATATGACCACACCCCTTTTTTTCCCAACACTTGGGGCAGCAATTACTTCCTTAACCCACACCTTCTTTAACTTAAGAGATTCTTCTAGGTTTAAATGCGTTTCTTGTAAAAATCCTATATCTGCTTGTGCCTTATTCAGATGGGCAAGGATCGCCTTTCGTTTAATAGGTGTTGATATCCCCCCCACATTCCAAGATATTATTTTTAATTTATCTGTCTTTTGCATTGTTTATATATAAGGTATCAATGGGCGGAGGGAGAGGAAGAGAGGGGAGGAGAGAGAAGGGAGATACAAAACAATAACGCAAAAAAAAAAAAAAAAAAAAAAAAAAAAAGGCATGTCATTTTAAACAACTTTAAAAAAAAAGGCATTTCATTTTAAACAACTTTATAATTTACTTTTATCATCAAATTTGCTTTTTTTTTTTTTTTTGTTAAAGTAACAGTCTACCGCAAAATGTACATGCTCTAATTTGTTAGAACATGTAATTTTATTTTTACTGACCCTTGGGACGATGTACTTAAAGTGCCATGAAACCAACATTGTTGTTGTAATATTCAAAAAGAGCATACAATTTAAAGCAACTGTTAAATTGACTACCATTATACATTTAACTTCATTCTCTTTATAGCCTGTGTTGAAAAGCATAACTAAATAGCCTCAGTAGCTGCTGATTTGTGGTTGCACATAGATGCCTTGTGTGATTGGCGACCCCATGCTCATTGGTATTTTTTTTAACATAGGATATCCGAAGAATGAAGCAAATTAAATAATACATTTAAATGTAAAAGTTGTTAAAAATTGTATTCTCTATCTGAATCATGAAAAAATCATGTTCCTTTAAAGGGATAGTCTACACCAGAATTTTTATTGTTTTAAAAGATAGATAATCGCTTTATTACCCATTTCCCAGTTTTGCATAACCAACACAGTTATAATAATATACTTTTAACCTCTGTGATTATCTTGTATCTAAGCCTCTGCAAACTGCCCCTTTTTTCAGTTCTTTTGACAGACTTGCAGTCTAGCCAATCAGTGCCTGCTCCCAGATAACTTCTTGTGCATGAGCACAGTGTTATCTATATGAAACACGTGAACTAACACCCTCTAGTGGTGAAAAACTGTTAAAATGCAATCTGAAAGGGGTGGGCTTCAAGGTCTAAGAAATTAGCATATGAACCTCCTAGGTTAAGCTTTCAACTAAGAATACCAAGAGAACAAAGCAAAATTGGTGATAAAAGTAAATTGGAAAATTGTTTAAAATTACATGCTCTATCTGAATCATGAAAGTTTATTTTGGCCTAGACTGTCCCTTTAAGCCCTGCAAAGGTAAAATATTGCTCTAGAGCTCCATGGTGATTGGTGGGTGGTGCAACTGCTCTTTCTGAATCCCTTACCCTTTCTTGCTTGAGTATTGGAATGCATGACGCACCTGAACTTGGATTTACTTATCTACATTAATTAATACAAAAATGGCATATTCTGATAGAATTTGCATAAAATAAAATGCAGCACTAATCAAGTTATAGGACTACAGCGACTTTTCCTGTGGTGCTTTTAGTGAGAACACCTGTGTGCAACTCAGTTTAATAATGATTCCTTGTGGATTTCTCTTAATGTTATAAGGTGAATTGTGTATATATAATTAGTGCTCATTTTCTACTTGTGTGCCAAATGTTAATATTATAACATTCGCTATATTTTCCCCCCAAAATGGCATTGATAGTAAGAAATATTTGCAGTAAGTTTATGATAAAAATAAACAAACAAAAACAATAACTCAAATTAAAAGTGATCTGAACAGACACTCTCGATATAAAGCAGATTTGCTGCTCCTGTTAACTAATTAACGGCTAGATTTAGAGTTTGGCGTTAGCCGTCAAAACCAACGTTAGGATCTCCTAACGCTGGTTTTGGGCTACCGCTGGTATTTAGAGTCAGTCAGGAAAGGGTCTAACGCTCACTTTGCAGCCGCGACTTTTCCATACCGCAGATCCCCTTACGTCAATTGCGTATCCTATCTTTTCAATGGGATTTTTCTAACACCAGTATTTAGAGTCATGGCTGAAGTGAGCGTTAGAAATCTAACGACAAAACTCCAGCCGCAGCAAAAAGCCAGGAGTTAAGAGCTTTCTGGGCTAACGCCGGTTCATAAAGCTCTTAACTACTGTGCTCTAAAGTACACTAACACCCATAAACTACCTATGTACCCCTAAACCAAGGTCCCCCCACATCGCCGCCACTCTATTAAAATGTATTAACCCCTAATCTGCTGAACGCACACTGACGCCACCTATGTTATCCCTATGTACCCCTAATCTGCTGCCCCTAACACCGCCGACCCCTATATTATATTTATTAACCCCTAATATGCCACCCCAAACGTCGCTGCCACATACCTACACTTATTAACCTGTAATCTGCCGACTGGACCTCACCGCTACTATAATAAAGTTATTAACCCCTAATCTGCCTCACTCCTGCCTCAAAAACCCTATAATAAATAGTATTAACCCCTAATCTGCCCTCCCTAACATCACCGACACTTAACTTGAAGTATTAACCCCTAATCTGCCGACCGGACCACGCCAACACTATAATAAATGTATTAACCCCTAAAGCTAAGTCTAACCCTAACACTAACACCCCCCTAAATTAAATATAATTTAAATCTAATTAAATAAATTAACTCTTATTAAATAAATTATTCCTATTTAAAGCTAAATACTTACCTGTAAAATAAATCCTAATATAGCTACAATATAAATTATAATTATATTGTAGCTATTTTAGGATTAATATTTATTTTACAGGCAACTTTGTATTTATTTTAACCAGGTAGAATAGCTATTAAATAGTTAATAACTATTTAATAGTTACCTAGTTAAAATAATTACAAAATTACCTGTAAAATAAATCCTAACCTAAGTTACAATTAAACCTAACACTACACTATCAATAAATTAATTAAATACAATACTTACAATTATCTACAATTAAACCTAACACTACACTATCAATAAATTAATTAAATAAAATACCTACAAATAAATACAATTAAATAAACTAACTAAAGTACAAAAAATAAAAAAAGAACTAAGTTACAAAAAATAAAAAAATATTTACAAACATTATAAAAATATTACAACAATTTTAAGCTAATTACACCTACTCTAAGCCCCCTAATAAAATAACAAAGCCCCCAAAAATAAAAAAATGCCCTACCCTATTCTAAAATACAAATAGAAAAGCTTGTTTACCTTACCAGCCCCAAAGAATTCAGCTCTTTTGCCTGTAAAAAAAACATACAATACCCCCCAACATTACAACTCACCACCCACATACCCCTAATCTAACCCAAACCCCCCTTAAATAAACCTAACACTAAGCCCCTGAAGATCTTCCTACCTTATCTTCACCACGTCGGGTATCACCGATCGGTCCAGGCCCTGAAGTCTTCATCCAAGCCCAAGCGGGGGCTGAAGATGTCCATGATCCGGCTGAAGTCTTCATCCTATCCGGGCAGAAGAGGAGATCCGGACCGGTAGACATCTTCATCCAAGCGGCATCTTCTATCTTCTTCCATCCGACGACGAGCGGCTCCATCTTCAAGACCTCCGGCGCGGATCCATCCTCTTCTTCCAACGTCCTAACACAGAATGAAGGTTCCTTTAAGGGACGTCATCCAAGATGGCGTTCCTCGAATTCCGATTGGCTGATAGGATTCTATCAGCCAATCGGAATTAAGCTAGGAAAAGTCTGATTGGCTGATGGAATCAGCCAATCAGATTCAAGTTCAATCCGATTGGCTGATCCAATCAGCCAATCAGATTGAGATTGCATTCTATTGGCTGTTCCGATCAGCCAATAGAATGCGAGCTCAATCTGATTGGCTGATTGGATCAGCCAATCGGATTGAACTTGAATCTGATTGGCTGATTCCATCAGCCAATCAGATTTTTCCTACCTTAATTCCGATTGGCTGATAGAATCCTATCAGCCAATCGGAATTCGAGGGACGCCATCTTGGATGACGTCCATTAAAGGAACCTTCATTCTGCGTTAGGATGTCGGAAGAAGAGGATTGATCCGCGCCGGAGGTCTTGAAGATGGAGCCGCTCGTCGTCGGATGGAAGAAGATAGAAGATGCCGCTTGGATGAAGATGTCTACCAGTCCAGATCTCCTCTTCTGTCCGGATAGGACGAAGCCGGATCATGGACATCTTCAGCCCCCGCTTGGGCTTGGATGAAGACTTCGGAGCCTGGACCGAACGGTTATACCCGGCGTGGTGAAGATAAGGTAGGAAGATCTTCAGGGGCTTAGTGTTAGGTTTATTTAAGGGAGGTTGGGTTAGATTAGGGGTATGTGGGTGGTGGGTTTTAATGTTGGGGGGTATTGTATGTTTTTTTTTACAGGCAAAAGAGCTGAATTCTTTAGGGCATGCCCTGCAAAAGGCCCTTTTAAGGGCTGGTAAGGTAAAAGAGCTTTTCGATTTGTATTTTAGAATAGGGTAGGGCATTTTTTTATTTTGGGGGGCTTTGTTATTTTATTAGGGGGCTTAGAGTAGGTGTAATTAGCTTAAAATTGTTGTAATATTTTTATAATGTTTGTAAAAAAAAATTATTTTTTGTAACTTAGTTCTTTTTTTATTTTTTGTACTTTAGTTAGTTTATTTAATTGTATTTATTTGTAGGTATTTTATTTAATTAATTTATTGATAGTCTAGTGTTAGGTTTAATTGTAGATAATTGTAGGTAGTTTAGTTAATTAATTTATTGATAGTGTAGTGTTAGGTTTAATTGTAACTTAGGTTAGGATTTATTTTACAGGTAATTTTGTAATTATTTTAACTAGATAGCTATTAAATAGTTATTAACTATTTAATAGCTATTGTACCTAGTTAAAATAAATTCAAAGTTGCCTGTAAAATAAATATAAATCCTAAAATAGCTACAATATAATTATTATTTATATTGTAGCTATATAAGGGTTTATTTTACAGGTAAGTATTTAGCTTTAAATAGGATTAATTTATTTAATAAGAGTTAATTTATTTCATTAGATTTAAATTATATTTAACTTAGTGGGGTGTTAGGGTTAGACTTAGCTTTAGGGGTTAATAACTTTATTAGAGTATCGGTGAGGTCCGGTCGGCAGATTAGGGGTTAATAATTTTCGGTAGGTAGCGGCGACATTGGGGGGGGGGCAGATTAGGGGTTAATAAATATAATATAGGGGTCGCGGTGTTAGGGGCAGCAGATTAGGGGTACATAGCGATAACGTAGGTTGCGGCGGTGTACGGAGCGGCAGATTAGGGGTTAAAAAAAATATGCAGGTGTCAGCAATAGCGGGGTCAGCAGATTAGGGGTTAATAAGTGTAAGGTTAGGGGTGTTTAGACTCGGGGTACATGTTAGGGTGTTAGGTGCAGACACAGGAAGTGTTTCCCCATAGGAAACAATGGGG